>NC_053456.1:14654943-14827408 GCF_015227805.2 Hirundo rustica | reverse complement strand
AGAAAGAAGAAAGAAAGAAAGAAAGAAAGAGAAAGAAAGAAAAGAATCCATCCTTGATGAGCTTTATTCCACTGATGGACGTGACACCACAGTTTTTAGTCATCATAAGTCAATAAGAGGCCACAAAGAAAAATGTGAGCACTATATTAGGCTGTATAGAGAGGATTATTATCTACAAATGTGTGGAATAAAAGTTCTGTTCTACTCAATTGGTAAAGCCACACAGAGGTCTTTGTCTCCTCTCTCAGGCATCACACTTTTAAGAGGTGAGTAATGTTGAGACAGTCCAGAGATAAGTGCTGAGTGTTGTCAGTCTTCTAAAACCAGAGTTACAGGAAAAGAAAGAGAAAATTTTGGGAGTTTTCACCCTAGATAGGAGAAGTCTGAAAAAAGGCTGAATAACTGTCTTTAAACCATGATTTTTTTGTTTTGCCTCAGCAAATAAATAGCACAGATGATTTCTTTCTTCACTGCAGTTGCCTTTTATGTATAAATATTGTAACATGATTGATGCAAGGTTTTTAAGAGCAGATTATGCAGCATATGTCAGAAGTGACATGACTGTTGTTGATCCCACAGTGAGCAGGGAACAGATGAGAATGTTTCTGAAGGATCGTGCCACCCCTTCAGTGGGATTCTGGAAGTCTCTTGATGTGTTAATCTTAATTATTTCCTTCTGAGGAATGTTTTCCAATGTAACTAATCTAGCAGATCTACCATTAATCCTCTGCAAATTGCCTACGTGCTGCCTGAATCCTTGATGCTAGATATGAACACTGTCCTTCAGGAGTGGTCACACCAATGACAAAGGCAGTTGCATATTGCCTCTTCTGTTTCTTCCCAGTTTATCTTTTTCCAGAAATCACATTTTCTCTTCTCGATGCAGAGGCCCTCAAATAATTATCTAAATTGGAGCTGGCATTTGTGGAGTCCTTTATCCTATACATAAACTCCATTGCCCTTTTGCCTGGATGGATGACTACAGATGGATGCATCTATCCTGTGTTGCACTGAGCTTTCTGGCTGACCCAAGGCACTCAGCGCCAATGAGCAGCCTTCACTATTTACTGTCTTTTGTTTCCCCATCCCATTTCTTTTCTTGTTGAGACTTTTGAAACTGAAAACTCTCTACATATTGGCATTGCTGCTCCTCCCAGGTTCCTTGAGGAGCAGTGGGACAGGAATGGATGCCAGCTGGGCCTTTCCATAAATGTTTTTGCTTCATAAGGGTTCTCTCTTTTACAGCTTAATTTGAGTCCCACAAGTCAGCCATTTCTGAGCTGTTGAATGAAAGCCAAATGAATTCTATGTCTTTCTAGTTTCTTTATTAAAACATCCTGCAGTTCAAAGTCAGATGTCTTACAGAAGTCTGTTACATCAACAAGATTATCTTTAGACACCAAACTGGTAATTTTATCAAATGAAGATATCAAGTCTGTTTGACAGGATCTGTTTCCCATAAAACTCTGTTGATTTGACTAATTTATATTTCCTAATGTAATTGTTTATTAGCTGAACCCATGTCGTGTCATGATTTCTCTTGGGACATAAGTCGAGCTGTCAGACTTACAGCTATAATGGGAAAACACAGAATAGTGAAATTTTGTTTGGAAGGAACCTCTGGACGTCATTTTCTCCAATACCCGCAAGTCAAAGGAGGCCCAACTGCTCCGGCCCTTGTCCAGTCCAATTCTGAGTTTTTATGAGGGCAGAGATTCCACAGCCTTTCTGGGAAGCGCTTCCAGTGCTTTAATACAGTCATTGTACAGATTTCGTCTTTGATTGGCAAGACGAATTTCCCAGGAGGTGAACTGGGCCCTTTGCTTCTCATCCTTTTCCTATGAACCTCTGAGAGTTTTCTAGATCCATCTTCTCTGTAAGAATCCATTAACCAGCTGAAGACAGAAATATGTTCCCCTTTGCCTTCCCCTCTCCAGGATGAAGAAATTCATCTTGCTCTGCTTCCCACTGTACAGTATGTACTCCAGCCCCTGAAAACTTACTGAAGCACCAAACTCACTGAAAACCGCAACACTAAAAATTGTTGTTACATATCTTGATATTTTAATATGTGGGAATGCATCCCACATTGCATCTACACTCCCTACTGTAAATGCAGATTTGGAAATACCTTTGAGGATGGCTTATTGCACATGCCTTTTGATGGGTTAAATAATTTTAGCTGTACCTTAACATTCATTGTCTCAGAGACAGTCTCAAAGTCTGGCTTAAACAAGAGTCCTTACTTTGGGACATACAAAATTTGGTGAGAATCATCCCAGTGAAAGAGAACATGCCCAGTCTATTGTCTCCAGATCCTATGGGTGCATGTCACCTGATCATAATATCTACTCTTTAGCCTTGCTCTTCAGTATCCTTCTCATTCTTGCTAAAATGTAGTACACAGACCTCAAAACTACCTTTTGTCAAGTACTTGGGAGAGACAGACTTTCTGAACACTTTTTCTCCACACTGAATTGTCACATCCTATCCAGTAACAGTTAGTTTTCCTTTAGTGACACTTATTTTAAACAAGCTATTTGTGCTTGTTGTGCTCACTGCCACATGTTTTTCCTTGCAGCTTTCTACTCACCTTGCTAGATTTTATTTGCTTTATAAAGTATGGACATGTCAGTGTGTGAGCATATGTATATCTACATCTACAAGTAACTGTGAGAGACCTTCAAAACCCCTGCTAAGCCAATGCTGTTTTATAACCAGCATCTAGAGTTACGTCATTTCAATTTAGGGGAATTTATTAAGATTTCTTTTAGAGTTTCCTGATACCATTCATACTTTTGCCACTGTGTTAAATTCCCCATTTCTACTCACTTGGCTAATAATTACTTTCGGCTTGATGGAACTGGCCCATTTGAAGCATTAAATATATAAAATATTTGTTCATATACTCACACATCCACTGCCTCTATATGTATAAACATGTAAGCACAGATGCTTACATGCACATGTCCCGCATGTTACTGTAGACCTCTACAGCTCAGCATAACCCAGTCACACTCAGCCTGTTATCAGGTAATCTTCTTACCTAATTGTCACTTTCCAGCACGTGAAGGGAGACTATAAGAAAGATGGAGAGGTACTTTTTACAAGAGCATGTAGTGATAGGACAAGGGGGGATGGCTTTAAATTGATATGGCGAAGGTATAAGTTAGGAAGAAATTCTTTACTGTGAGGATGGTGAGACACTGGAATATGTTGCCCAGAGAAATTGCAGATGCCCCACCCCAGAAATTGTTTAAAGCCAGGTTGGATGGAGCTCTGACTAACACGTTCTAGTGGAAGGTGCCCCTGTACATGGCAGGGGGGTTAGAACTAGATGAACATTAAGGTCCCTTCCAGCTTCAAGCCGTTCTATGATTCTGTGGTTCTGTGATCTCTTTTCCACTTAACATTATGGAAAAGAAAGATATCTGAAACCTTCCTGGTGTCATAAGCTAAGAATCCTTGGAGCTTGTAATGGTTCCACCCTACTTAAAAACTATGAATTTTGTTATTCCCATGGTAACCAAAATGTCGGACTCATCCTTAAGTGAGCTGCCCAAGTTAAATACAGCTTTGATTGTGCATAGAATAAAGTTAAATCATATAAATATCTGATTATCCTCTACAGTAAGCTATGAATAGACCAGCCCTATAGTAGGAAACTAGAACTCTAACTGATATTTTCATAGAAGATACATTTTTTCATTTGGGACACTTTATTTTGTTCAGTGCTTAAAGGCCGTGTCAGGGGTATTTGAGAAGGGTGTTTCCTTCCCAGGCTTTTAAACAGTACAGCTACTCAGCTAAACTCCTCTGTTCATTCAAGTGAAAGGACAAAATTGTCATAAGGAAGGAGGCACTGAGTTTCCTCTCATGCATTCCTTATACTTTCATAATGTCTCCTCTTATCTGGGTTGCCTTGTGAAGTGATCAGCTTCAGAGGCTTAATACTATTCATTAATATTGACTATTACTCATTTAATGATCTTTTTGGGTGAAAAATGAAATTATGTCATCTTTCTGTGTTCCCCACTACAAATTCCACATCACACTGTGCTGTCAGGAATATGACCATCTTCTTTGTGAGATCAACATAGATTATATCACAATGTGAAAATGTTCCAAAGGAGGTGGGATGTATGAAACAGCTGTTTTAGATTTAGCTGGTTTGGGTTTTTTCCCTCCAGCTGAGAAGTTAAGGCACTATGTTTTGTTACTGCTGAGTCTAGTACCCTATTGGCCTGCACCACCATGGGATGGAGTTCCCCTAGTTTTCATAGGAATCTATAAAAAAACTTTTAGATTTGTGTTTAGGAGTTTTTTTTATGCACTGAAGGTATCTTAAGCATTGCACACAAATCTTTGTAACTTACAGAAACACAAAATATTGTTTACAGGTGGAAAGACTGTGGAATGGGGGGAAAGGAAAGAGCAACAGAATCACAGCCAGACTAATGTAAATATCTTCCTTCCAGGAGTTGTTCACAGACAATTAAACCCTCCATCCTTTCCAGTTGTGGTCTTTCCCTGCGACAGGCCCTAAAAAGGCTAGAGAATTCTGACAGTAAAAAACCCAGTTTATTCAGATGGGCTGTTGGTAGAGCATGGTCCACATCATGGTATTTTGGACCTTGGTCAAACCCATCGCAAAATGTTGGCTTCCCTTCTGAGTTCTTTCCTCTGAGTGGAGCCACAAAATGATTGCCAGATTGGCCTTTTTTGTGTTGCTGCCCTCTGTTTTTCTTCTTTTTTGGGGGTATGGAGACAGTCACCAGTGGTGTTAGTCAGTGACGTGGGTTGGTTTCACTAGTGCTAACATCTGCCCAGAAATCTGTTCAGTTAGAGCCGGATAAAGCAACATGATTTTTTTAAAAAGCTCTCTTACACTTTCTAAGAATTTGCACCAGGTCTGTTCCATCTTCAAGATGTACTTTTTCTGTATCGCATATGGGCCTTCATAGTTTTTTTCCTGAGAGGTGGACTGAAAGACAAGGGGGATGAGGAAGAAGATTTTGATAATCTTACTGTTCAGAATTTGTGATTAAAGCCTTGAGAACAGATTAAGCTGAAATTGTAGTTTGGGAAATGTAACCTGATAAAATAATACAGACTTCACTCCCCTCCGTGGGAATCAAAACTAGCAGCTATTTCTGATGCATAACAAGCTGAGGTTTCTCTCTCTCAGCCCTCATGTTTTCAGCTGCCTTTGTTGTTCTGTATTGTGCATATTCCTTGCACATATCAGGCTTTAAATGTCTCCCTTGCTAAAAAATGTCTCCCTTGCTGAAATTAGGGAAGCTGCATGAAAATGAAAGTAAAAATGTGTGAGATCAGAGGGGAAAAAACTCATCAGAACCCAAAACATAAGTGTTCTAAATCCTACCCTTCCACTTGGATTTTGATGGCTGATGGCTGGGATATAGGAAGGTATTTTTGTTTGTTTATTTGTTAAACACTTGGAGAGAAAAACACACAAGATTTTGGGACAACACATTTAGACTTTATTTCCTCTTGGCCTCAGTGCCTGCCTGCATCTCCACTTGTGGAGATGCTGACTGGGAGACTGGACAGCAGATTTCCTCTGGAAATGCTCTGATCAGAGCTGAATAAAACCACATAGTTCCTGTCCTCTCCTGCTTCAGAACCCAACCAGTCTGGTAGCGACTTCCAGACCTGACCTGGGTTACAAATGTTCTGTGTTTCTAAAAAAGCGTGCCCTGAATAGCTGTGGTGATGACATCTATTTGCTAGCCTGGAGAATGTGCATTTGAGGGGAGATTTTTAGGACTTTCTGTCTAATATTCACAGGAGAAACTCCACAGCAGAGCAGCCACTTTTCCAGCAGTCCCACAAGAGCATGACAGGACCCATTTTACACGCAGCATCTGGCTAGACTATTCACTTCTGATTATATTAATTAGAAAAGATGATATGGCTCTTTTTTCTTATGAAGGCCCTGTTGTCCTTTACATAAAGAAAAGGACTTGATATAGTCTGCAAGTAGTTTTTGTGGCTAATTTTGTGAGAGCTAGTGACATACAAGAGATTGCCAGGATGGTAGGACTCCTAAGACCCTGCCAGCAGAGGCAATGGCTGAGATGATGAACACATTTATGTCTTGGCAGATTTAAAATTGCCCTTGAGCTGTTACAGTCTAACTGTTCATCCCACCTGCATAGCATAGTTCACCAGGACTACAACGTGGCCACCTGACAGGAAAGGGCTGCTGAAGGCAAAGCCGTCCTGAAAACTGAACTGAAAATCTGGAACTTCTTGCTACCCAGCTGAGACTGGGAACTTCACTATGCCAGGAAAGAAAATGACAGTTTGTGACTTGTCTTTCCCCTAATCTGTTGTTCACCCACGCAAAGACACAGGCAAGCAGGTCAGGTCATTCTGCACCATGAAAAGGCAGATGGAGAGACTGCTAATACTGCTTCTCCTTGGGAATTCTTGGGAGGGATGAGAATATCATGTTATGGGGGAACTACTTAGTGCACAAGTGAGAGAGGAGATAGGAATGTTGAAGTATATCTGAAAGGATTTATTCCTTTTTTGAGACCGTAGGACACACACATGGTACACATGGTTCAATCTGACTGCATTACCTACTTAAGTCCAGCTGCACCAGGAAAGGTTTTTGTGGACACCACAACACAGAGTTTTATTTCAAAAGAAACTTTTCCGAATGCTCAGTCTGACTGTGTCTGTGTCTAGGGCTTGGGATCTGGGTCAGGTCTTGTTTTACATCCGTGGATTTTACCTAATCCTCACTGAGTGCTGCCAGAGCTCCTTTAACCCCATTTTTAAACTTTGGATTCTTCTGATAACACCATCTACCATGGTTACTTAGATGTGTTTAGGTTCTTTTCCTTAAAATAATAGGTATATGAGAGCAAAGTTGGCAAATACAAACCATCCCTACACCCTGAAAAAAGGCAAGAGGGTGATGAGGGGGAAGACTGAGGAATGTTAAAAAGAGAAACTCCTGCTTTTAATGGGTGCATTTTCCAAGGAAAACAGAAGAAAATATAACAGACACCAAGAATAACATCCGATTTTCTGTTGCCAGCCCTTTTTATGACTTTAAAAACCAGTCAGTTTTATTCAGCATAGTTTCAGGGAAGGGAAAAAAAATAAAGGCTGGGGGAAGGATCCACACACTTCTAATCATATTCAAGTAGGCACTGTACAAAACCTGCTGGAAGCCAGCAGTGGTGATGACTGGCTCATTACCATTATATAAATAGTATTTAAAGTGCAGCTGGGCCCTCACATGAGCAGAGACCTAATTGATGCCGAAATATGTTCATTTCAAGTCCTGTGACTTCATGTGGAAAATATTACACTGGCTAATTAATGGCAATGAGAAGAGATGATGCATTGCCTTATAAAACAAGCAACTGAAATGTTGAGCCTCCATTCAAAAGGAAAAAGGGGAGGGGGAAAGAACTCTGGAAGTTTAGAGCATAAAAAGCCCCAACAAAATAAAATGCATGCTCAGAGACTTGCCATGACACACACACACATAATCAAGAATTAGAGACATTCAAGAGGAAATTACTTGCTATTTATCTAACGGCTTCCAAGCCAAATCTGAGTTTATTGTATGCCCTTGAAAGAAAGATAGCACCAAGTCCAGTGTTTATACAGAAGAGTTCATGAAAATATAAATGCCTTAATCCTGGCAATTCTGAACACCATCTACCTAATATCCTTCTCAGGCACTTAGCAACATCGCATCTACTGTGTCATTATTTAATACATACAAAGAAACGTTGGCTCAAGCTGGGAATGCAGGCTTGAATAAACGGGAGAAATGAATTGAACACTGTTGTACAGCACAGCAGATAGATTATTAATGTGGTCTCCTCCAGCCATAAATTGTACAAAAGTGAGAATTGAAACTTTAATAAAGCTTTTAGTTCAATGCATGGTTCATCATACAATGTGTAGTGACAAAGGTGTAGCCAAAGAATTAGGAATGTGGACAGGTCATTTTTGTATAAGAACAGCAGGACTAGATGTGTCACTAGATGTGGTTAGTTACATGAATGTGAATACCCCTATCACATCTTGATATGATCCTTCTTTACTTTAGAATACGAGAAGGAAATATCTGCTGCAAGTTGTTCAAAGATTGAGATGGGGAATGCTTCATCAAATATGAAGCCATGGAAATTGGAAAAGCAGCACTGGATGTCTGGCAGATTTTTTGCCTTCAGAGGTCTGTTTGGCACATAGATATTTGTGTTTTTTCTCACGGTGGGGTCTGACAACCCTAAATCCCAAGTTTTCCAAAGCACCCCTTGAAGACTTTCTAGTAGTGCCACTGGTCTCACTGTCAGGAAAGAAAACTGGCTCCAAATGTCTACTTTGTTTATGTTTTTTACAGTATTCATAGCACATCTCTTCCCACTTTCTGAAGTCTGGATGATTATCTCTCCTCACTGCTTACGCAGTGCCTGGTTTTCAGGGTTGGGTTTGGTGTGGTGTTTTTTTTTTTTGTTTTTTGGTAGGTTTTTTTGGGTTTTTTTTGTGTGTGTGTGGTTTTTTTAGTTTTTTGTTTGTTTGTTTGTTTGTTTGTTTGTTTTGTTTTGTTTTTTCATCTTCAGATCTTTATCCTTTCTGCATATATCATGTGTTCCAGTTCTTTCATCATTTAAAGATGTTTTCTTTCAATTTCATGATCTTGTCATTGTCTTCTTTTCAAAAATCAAATTAATTATTCTAGGTTTTGATCTTTCTAGATTTTGTGGCTCAGAGACTTGATCCCTTCACACAATTCCCGCTGACCTTATTGCTAGTTTATGCCCCAAAAAATTTTCCCATAAACTGTCAGCTCTTTTTCCTTTATCTGCCTCCTATAACATAGTTTCCCACTAGTTCTTCATGGAATTGTCTTTTGTTATGACACCAATGAATACAATTAGACTGCAACCTTCTTTTATGCTATTTACTCCCAAATTGTGCTCCCCAAATTGCCTTTCTTCTACTTTTCTGCTGGGTTTGTTTTCCAATCCTTCCAAATTATTGCTGTTTGTAAATTTCATCAAGGGCCTGATTATTTCCATTTCCAGAGATTAACGAAGATATTTAACGAGACTCTTGGAGAATCCAAGTAGGCACATTTGTCTCCAGGAAACAATGTTTACAGTTAAGCCAGCCACAATAATTTTTGGAGTAGAATCTCAGGAAATAATTTTGGAAAAGCCAAAAATGTATGATCCAGTCAGATTTATTTCTCAGTGATATTGTAGTACTAGCAAGTGCTGTTATTGTGAAGTGCCAAAGGCCACAGCTAGGACAGCTTCTCTTCCCCTGCTTCAGTTTTATGCCACACAATTAGGTGTTTCTAGGTTTGTGAATAGCTTAAGGAACCACTTACAGCCAGGACACCACACAAGGCAATATAGCCTCAAGGGTGGATTACATTAGAAGTTAAGAACCCTCTTTGATTAAATTATCTGAGCTCTGTCTATCCACCCTTCCTTCGTGATGGCTACTTGTGACCTAAGCTGTCCAAACAACCAGGGTGAGAGAAGGGTTGGACAACCCTTCTCCCACCTCCCCTAAAAAACAAACCCAGAGCAAAACAGACCCCAAACAAAGACTTCTCCTCTATGTGCATCTTCCCTAGGGAGTAAGATAAGGCACAAACAACACTAGGCAGATGGCAGCTGTGTTGTTTTCTGCCCTACTGGCAGGGGCTCAAAAACAATGGCACTGAAAACCCCTAAGATCCATGACAGAACAAAATCAAATGGTTTCTCATAATTTCCTTTCCCACAATTCAAAGCTTCATTTCAGCAGATGAGAATGTCATCATGATGGCCACAGTCATAAAAATTCAGAGTATCTCTTTCTGAAACAAGCTCTCCCAGAAAGACTTGCCTATAGCTATCTATGAGCATGAGTATTGTGTGCACATTTATCTTTAGTCTAGGAGCAAGTGGAGCTAGTATAGGACACCTGAGAGCTACAGGGGAAAGTGAACTTTATCCAGAACTCCCTTCATATGATCTTTAAGCCTCCCTTGTATTTGTTGTCATGTAGTTGCACTTCCCAAATTCATGCCAGCAGTTCCTTTAATCACACCCACACGTTTGTGTTTGTTTATTAAGTGCTGACTGCATGGCCTGAGGCTGGCAAAGCAATTGAGACTTGACAATTTCAGACTCACACCTGCATCTGGGGTGTAAGTGTGATCTTCCAAGCGTGGTGTGTCTTGGTAGTGACTGTTCAGTAAGCAATAATGGAGGGGAGGGGGCTGGGTCTAGGCCACCTCATATAGGTATTTATCTGAAACTCACAACTGTGTGCATTCAGTGACTTTGTCTGGAAGTCTTGGTGTCCCTTGACACTCCTCTGTTCAATGTTCACCTTTTTCAGCCACCTGAGTTTGCCATAAACCTTGTGGTGTAGAGGCTGGACCGCGTCCAAAGTGTTCTGCCTGAGGTTGTGAGGAAGATCACTAAAGAAAGCTGTGATTTGAAGCATTATCTCCCAAATCCTAATTAATTTCCCTACTGGCAGGGACCTTTCTCTCTCCTCTTGTGGTTTAATTTGCACACCTGAAATAATGAATGGAAATAGAGCAGGAGTGAGGGAAGGGTTGGCCTGGCGCAGGCTTTGAACAGGCCCTGGGTGGGGAGCTCCAGCGTGGAGCCTGGCTTTCTGGCTCTGGTGAGGGGACCTTTTCCAAATTCAACTCCACCTAGGAGCCCAGATTGCAAATCTTCTCAGGCCTCATATGTCTGAGATCTCCTCAAGGGATCATGTCCCCTTGCCTGGATTCCATTCAGTGGTCTGTAGATGAGGAGCCCGTGTTGCAGCTGCATGCACAGGCTGGTTACATGAGCATACAAGAAACATGCAACCTTTGGGGACCCCATAAAGTCTGGGACAAGGAGATGACACAAGACTTCAGGAATGGCGTTCTGACTTGAAAGTGTTTAATAACGCAGGCAGTTGTGGACAATTTGTGATGACCAATGGACTAAAAATTTTCTTGCAGGACAGAGTCTGGCAAGAATAAAATCTTCCTCCTGTCTCTTGTTTCTTTGTCTTTAAGCATTGGCACAGATGCCCTTCAGGTTTTATCTGTCATGGTTATGAAAACTGTTCTCCAGAAGTTTCTGGTTTCATGTTGCCTTTTATTGTACTAACAAATAATAATCCAGCCAAAACAGCAGACTCTCATGGTAAGAGTCTCTACCATTTTGGTGAGCTGGACAAAACCAACCTATTTTAGCAAAAATATAGTAGACAAGGAGTAAAGTACAGTCCAGCAAGAGTTTTTACAGTCCCCTCTCTTTGGTGTTTTTTTTTTTTTTTCCCCTCCATTTTAAAAAAGATATTTGGATTAATATTTTTAAATGATTGCTGATCAGGGATGTTTCAAAGCTGAACTGTATCCTGTAAAATGCTTTGACCCAGTTATCTCAGAGGAGAAGAGAAAAAGTGGCTGAAACTACCAGCAATCTCCAGCTGCATCTATGGCTTTGGACAAGTTTGATCTGAACCCAAATGCTGACAAATCAGGGCCTGTGCTGTGCAATTTTTTATTTGATACTTTCCAGCTTTGATTTCTGGGGAGGGGAAAGGAAAGGGTGGGTAGGGGATCAAAGGCAGCAGCTACATCCACACCCTCATGTTAAATCCAAACTCATTTGCTTTAGGATGTCAAAGAAGACATAGAGGAAAAGTAGAAAAAAATACAGGAGGGAAAGAAGAAGAAAAATTTTTGGAGAAAGAGAGGGAAAAGAGGGGATTTGAAGCTCATATTGCATTGAAAGTTCAGCTGTGCAAATGTAAACCTTACAGAAAAAACATACTTTATTATTTTTTATTTTTTCCAGTTTTGGCATATATACCTCCTGTTGTGCTGCTGTCTAGAATGAAACAAGAAGGTTTTGTCCAGTTCTTCTTGCTCCATTCTGGCAGAGTGATAGTCGATCATTTGTCAGAGGATGGTGCCTTCTCAGTTGGCAAAGAGCAGACATAAAACAGAGGAGAATCACAAGATGTGACTGGAAGTGAAGTTGCATTAACACTTTCTTCAGGGAGACTAAGCCAAGGAGTGGGTAGAGTTCTGGTGCTCTCCTCTGATACATGTCTAGATATCCATCCTCTGGTTGATAGATAGCCTGTGACTGTAGAAGTGTAGTCTGGGTTTACCCAGCCCACAAATCCCATCTGCCTCTGGGGCACATGATTTCAAGCCTCTTCTAAAGTGGATTCTGGGGTGGGCTTGTTTGTCCAGCACTGGCTGCCAAAAGAGCAGCTGGGAAATGCGGAGGCAGCTGGGCCGGGCATGGTGAATGTCCTTAAAGATTGATGTAGTAGAAGAGTGTAGCTCCAGACAGGAATCCAGACTGGAGGGATTTCAGGCCATTTGGTTGGCGTCAGGGTGGTTGTCTGACCTGGAGGGTATAGTTGGGAGAGGTGCCATGAGAATAGGCTTAAATAAGTCAGTACCCAAAAGTATGGGACTGGCCGAGGGAGAAGTGCTGGAGAACAGCCTGTGAACCCTGAGAAGCTGTATCTAGATCAGCAAGAAATATCTGCTGCATCGGAGAATCTTTGTCAAACACAATTAATTTCCTTTGCAGCAGCCACTCATAGGGGCATAAGGAATTTTTCATGAGGACAGAAAACATTTATGGGGTGAGTGACAGTTTGGAATAATGGTATATATTTATATTTTTATATGTGTATGCTAGGGACCACAAACCACTGTGAGTATGTGGCTGTTGTAGAGGGCTTTGAGACACTTCTTGCCACTAAATTTGGATTTATCTTACCCAGACATTACAACAGCTGTTACTGGGAACCATCCTGCCTTTAATGGAAGGGAGCCAGGAGATGGTCTGGCCAAGAGGGAGTCAGCTGGGGGTCTCCATCTCAGGAGGAATAGAAGATTAAACAGGTGGTGTGCCATGCTCCAAAGCTCTGAAAGAGCAACCAAAGCACTTTGGAAAGGACCTCTAAGGATGCTGAAGTTAACCTGGCAGTGATGAGCTATCATGAAGAAACTTTGGGGACATTCTTTAAAGGTCTGATTTAATGGGCTGCACTATTGCCTCTTCTGTGTAGCTGGAAGTGCTGTCTACCAGCGAACTACCAATAAAATAGCAACTGCCTTGGGAAACCAAAATATTCCTCTTGAGTGAAGTCTTTTCTGCAAAAGGTAACCAGCCCAGACTCCTTTTTAAAAAAGATAACTTCTGCTGAGACAGAAAGAGTGCCAGTTCCCTGAAAACTTTGGCTCCTTTAGAGACAAACGCTAAGAGAAACTGGCGCTGGATGGATTCCCTGGAAGGAGAGGGGATGTTCTTAAGGTGTGATTCAAACTCTGCCCAAAAGTTTCTTTCCCATTGCTGTACCCTTTGATAGCCCTTAATCAGCCACCTTACTTCACTGGATTGCCCTCTGGGAGGATCATGCTCACAGTGCCCCCAGCATGATCCCTCCCTTCTTCAGCCGAAGATACAAAACTGGTCCAGACTCCTTCCCTGGTGTGCTATCAATAGTTACACTTCATATGAACTTAGTCTAGTAAGCCACTTTCCTTTAACAGTCATTGTCCAAAGTTAAATTAGATAGGTTAAAGAGAGTAATTTCTGGCAGAACCTTCCTTAAGAAATTCTCCCAGTAGGAAGGTGGAATGAGTGGTATTTTTTTATCTGTCCTAATATTTGATGTTGTCCTTGAGTTCATGCTGGTATGGGGCCTGGAGGGTGCTATTTGTCATCATAGCTAGAACAGCAACCTAAGTGAAACACCCACACACACAGAGCCACGTACAAATGTACTTCTGCACCAGCCCGGAGGAATCTACCAGGAGTTCATTCTGAATGGTACTGTTCATTCTTTGATCTCACTGATAAGTGCCAGCAAAGGAGGCCCCACTAGGGAAGCTACTGCAAAAGCCTTATCTGATTGCATTTATTAATAAACTAGGCTGAATTTGAATGATTCATCTAGGAGGGAATGCATCCCACTGCATAATCCACAGACCAAGACATGCAACCCTTGCTTTCATGAGGTGAACCCTTCCAAACGGTGTAGGAGAAACAGCATGGAGAAGGGAGGATGGAGTTTGGAAACAATACACTAGCTGATGTGCAGCATTCAAGCATAACTGATAAGAGAGTAGCAGCTGCTAAAATACCAGCAAGCACAGCAAAGGATGACCTATCTCGTACAGAGCCATGAGACACATTGCTCAGATGAAAGCCTGGAACCAAGACACGACTGCCTGGCATTAAGGTATTGGCACAGAGCCATTGTGTGTTAAGACCATGTGGGTTTAAAAGAACTTGCCCAGATGGCTTCTGCCCTATAACCAGTACAGTCATAAACAACATGTGCTGTTTCCTCATCATCTATCACAGAGGCTTCACTTGGCCAGAGAGATCACAAGACTGATTATTCTTGGCTCATCTTTCCTTGCTGGACAGGAGCTCCCTGGTTCACATTCAGATTTAGCAGAATTGGTCTTGTCACTCCCAGATTACTAGCTTAACTGCTCCATTAGGGGAACATCCAGGAGCGGATAGGAAGAGGTTCCAAAACATGAGATTGAAAATTCTGGGTGCAATTTATTTATTTATTTGTTTGTTTGTTTGTTTGTTTAAGTAAAAGTTTGAACCATATTTGATGCAATGTCGGCTTCACAAGATCATCTGCTCCAATGAGTCCAATTCCCAAACCAAGGCTCCTTCCGTAATGTGGAGCATTGTGCATTGCCTCTCATTTGTTTTGCTGTTTGCATCTATAATGAAAAGCAATAAGTTAAAGAAAGATACACAAGAAAAATGAGGCATGTTCAGTCCAGGAAAACTCATGGCACAGCTGTTCCACTAGTTGTCAACATTATGAATATGTGAGATTTCCAAAGCCAAAATCTCGCATCGACCTTGATAATTACATCAACAGCAGGGAAGCACCTCCAGCAATAAAGGAAATCACGTTCTTGATTGCTGGAATTCTAATCATTTGTTTTTAATTTTGTAGGTATTTAAGCAGATAAAAAAACACAAAGATTCTCTGCTGGATCTTTGCCTTGGAACAACTAGTCGTCTCGCTCTGTTTACCTGAGGCTAAAAA
Organism: Hirundo rustica; assembly: GCF_015227805.2. Taxonomy (NCBI): domain Eukaryota; kingdom Metazoa; phylum Chordata; class Aves; order Passeriformes; family Hirundinidae; genus Hirundo; species Hirundo rustica. The sequence continues at coordinate 14,812,291 of NC_053456.1, read as the reverse complement.
GATCCTTTCTTCACCTCTGTCTAGGTGGTATCTCCAAAGACAGAGTTCCTTGAAACAATACAAGTGGGCAAAAGGACTTCATTCAAAATCTCATGCAGGCAAGGAGTATCTGTGTGTGGATTTCCAGATGCTGTCTGTTAGATCATAAACAAGTGATGCTTTACAGTTCCAAGAGTGCAGAGCTGCTCATCTTTGCCTGTAAAAGCAGGGACCCAAAAAATCCTCCGAGGCTTTGCCTCTCTAGAAAGTGCAGTGTTAAATTGACACACATGTCCCCAAAGCTTCTTTATAACATGACTGAAAAAATATATTCAGCTGCACCAGCTTGTTATTTATTCTTTGAGTAGTCACAACCTCATTTGTTCAAAAACATTTTATTAATGGTCAGAGCAAGAAATGGAACCTGATTTGGAATGACCATTTCAAACTTAACTTCAAGTACAGATAACAAAGCTACAGCCACACTAAATTCAGGCTAGCTATATGGTTAAAGAACACTCACAATTGCATAGGTTAGAAGTAGAAGCAGTGTTGGACAATTAAAATTAGGATAAATTTGATATCATTTCTGATAGACTGACAGACTTGAACCTGACAAAATGATCTGTCTATCTACATATTTTCCACTAATGATTACCTTCCAGAATAGATAATGGATAGGAAGCATCAAGCCAGAAGCTGATGCTACAGTAAGCTGTAAGCAAAAGGGAGTTCTAATTGAAAGCATTTTCATACCATGGGCACTGCCGAGTGGTTGCCATGTTAATTATATGATCCCTTCTTCTAAAGCAATCTTCCACTTGGATACCAAGATTAACTCCTGCCAAGAGGTCTCTGAAATGCCATCAACAATTGTGTTTTCTGACAAAAAGATAAAGTTAACTAATTGTAAGTACCCTTTGCTGATGAACTTAAAAAAACCCCACTGGCTTCTCTTCCTGGAGAGACAGCAAATAATGTGGGTCATGTGCATTAATATTTTTGCACTGACATAACTTTGGCACGGGTCTTGGGTTCTTGCCAAGGTGCCACCTGGAACCGACAGCATACATTGAGCACAACACAGAGCAACAGTCATATAAAATTAAATCACAATCCAGCCCAGCGCCTTACCTCTAGGAAAGGGACATAGGGCATATCTGAGGAAGAAATATAGAAATCAAGGCAGATATAGCATGATCCTCCTTTTAACAGTCCTGCCATGGCATCTGTGTGATTTAAACTCATCTGGTCTAAAAGTCCCATCCCCATGTGTCTTGCTTTGCATTTATCAAAACTGTATTTGTCGAGTTGAAATCCCTGATCACTAGGTTTCATTAGAAGCATAGCAGAGAAGCAGTTTATCTGGTAACAGAGCCACTTTAACCACAGCCAGGATTGTTGTCAGCCAAACAGATTAGCGGTTAATAATAGATTGATATAGCAATCTACAAGTTCATTTTACAGGTATGACTAAGGTCATTTTTCACCTCTCCTTTCATTTGAATCAGGCATTTATTTGCCAGGCATGTGGTAGATGTTTTATAATTGAACTAAGGCCAATTTCACATCCAGATGGTAGCAGCAGTGTTCTGGCAATGTGGGCAGTCTCCTCAAAAAAAAAGCAAACGATTGAAATTACCAGGAGAATCTGTCTTCCATTTTTTTTTCCCAGCGGCAATGGACATCTCCAGATTTCAAAAGTTGAGCAGTTCTTTGCAATTGTCAATACATCTTTAGCCTCTTCCCTTTTTTATGACTCTTTTAAACATGCATCCACATTTGTGAAATCACCAGTACTTCTAAACTTTCTCCTGAAAATCTAGATTACTGACTGTGTGTCTGCAAAGAATTCCTCTATAGGACTGGGTATTAAAACAAGTACAAACTGTTTGGGTAACCCTTTGTTGAATTGCTTCCTCATACGGACACACTTTCCGCAGACATTGAAATTCTTTATAAGGGTCTGCCCCATTTGGTGTTGGTTTGCACAAACACTTGATTTTAAATTATGAGGAAAGGATGTTTTACAAGATAATGTTACAGCTGTCATGCAAAGAGCTAGCCTGTTGTATTTTTGGAGAAGGGATAAAAGAAGGAAGGCCCAGCTGCATTATTTTTCTGTGATAGCAATGCCTGTGCCATTATGTTTCTTATCAACTTTCAGCCCTTCCCCACAAATTGTCAAACCACTTATGGCTACAAGAAAGCTTTTTTTCCCACTAATCTTGCCTCATTTTTAGTAATTTTCCTAAATCATTCAGGGCTAGAGATGGCTAATATGACACTGTGCCGTCCTGGCTAGCTCAGCCTTCAAAAGCTGCCATTTTATTCCTATCTCTCCCACCAGGCTGATGATATTATGCCAAGCTGTTTCCTCCTATGGAAGATAAATTAAATTACTTTGGAATCTCCTTTGCAAGTCTGTTGTAAGATCTGCTGACACAACACACTCTATAAGAACTGGACTGTTTTATGATTATTGTTATTATTCTTAACAATGATTGAGAGCTGATTTGCAATCCCTCTACCTTTCCCTTTTCCTTTTCATGGAGGAGGCAGAAATCAGCAGGTGATAGAATCTGCAGGATTTATTTTTTATTATTGACCTTTTATAAAACCGCAGCAATTTTTTATTTCCCTTTCTAAAATACACGAGGACAAATCAAAATCTTCTGCACTATTTTTGAATGGGTTTCTACATTTACTTTTATTTTATTCCTTTTATTGTCTTTCTACCACCTCCTTAACAAAGACAGAAATGAATGGAATTCCATTTGGGAAAGGCATGAGAAACAGATGCAAACATGTGTGCATTAGGCAAGGCATTCTCTGAAAACTCTTCCATCAGAAGAGCAGATTTAAGGAGATATTTGGTGCTGGTAGCCTGTTCAGTTGCTACCAAAGGCACTGCAGGATCCCTGTCCATCCAGCTATATGAATAAGCAAATAAGTATCACACAAGTAAATATATACATATAAAAGTGTGTGTATATGCATTCCTCAGAGCAGAATTGCAAAGCTGGAATTAAAATAAACAGTTTCTGTATGTCCCCTTTTCAGCTGTATTTCCTGATTTAATAAGCTTGATACTCTTTACAAAGTTTTTTTAGAACAGTTCTCTGGTTCTGAACACCTCCTTTCCCTGCCTTTTAAAAGGATCTCAGTCCAGACTCAGATAAGCTGAATGTAGGACTTCAGTTAAGCCTATAGAACTCATGAGACTGGTGGGAGCCCTGGATGGTTTTCCTATTCTCTGGCTTCCAAATGTCAGTAAGAAATTCATGGCAGTGCTGCCTGCCCCTACAGCGGTTCCAGCATCTGAAAGAAGCTCACTTTGTACCTGGGGGATGTTTGTGGAGGGGTTGCCCATAGAGGCAAAACATTAACAGAATGACAGTCCAGACCTCTGAGCATTTTTTTGTCAGGCACAGCACGTCTTGGTTTTGGTGGATCTTACCCCAAATCCTGCAGATACGGCCAATTTTATCTGAAGAACAAAACAATGGGAACTGTCTTCATGTTTCAGGCTAAAACCTAGAATTCATCTTCCTTGGCCTGACAGCCCAGGGCTGGCTGAGATGATGAATATTTGTAGTCTCAGAACCAGGCTGTGATTCCAGTTAATTTGTGTTTCAGTTATGAGAAATTTGACTCACTCTGGCCCAGAGAGGAGCTGAACTGGTGTCCTAGCAGTGAACAACGGTTTTTCAGAAAATCCAACCAGTGGAACAATCTCCACATGAAGGATTGGTAGTGCAGCATGGTAGAGGGGCCCCTCTGGAGACCCTTCTGACTTCTCATACTGAAGAGGAAGTGGTTGAGATGATGAGTCCTATGAACTCTGCAGGATCTGATGTTTCACATGCAGCCCCGTGTTTGTCACAAAAAAAGAGGAGAAATTTCTGTGGGCATCTCTTGCTTGGTTGTTGTGTAGTTTACTGTAGTCACTAGTTTACTGTAATATGATGAAACATCACGATGTTGCAGTTCAACTCCATTCCCACTTCTGTAAATACAACATAGTGAGGTCCAGTTTCCCAGGAGGTTAGTCAGCTCATCCTTTGTTGGCAAAAAACATACCTCCTGAGTGTTTGGTGTACTGAGTGTTGGTGATTTAGTCCTCACAGGATCAGAGATGCCTACATAGTCAGGTTGCACAAAATTCAGAGAAAAGGAAGATCAGGCAGTGGCACGAACAGCAGAACCTTTTCCATTCCCTTTCAACAGTCTGTGGAGCTTCTTGACAGAAGGCACCACATGACACCAGATTCGAGGTTGAGCAGGAAAGAGACCTTCCCTTGGGGACAGCAGTAAAGGGCAGAATTAGACCATCAAAGCATGAAATGGCAAAAATTAAAAGGATGAAAGCCCCTTGTCCCTCACAATCTCAAGTCCATCCTCTGGGAAGACATATATGTGGGACTCATCTATGTCTTCTTAATGTCTTCCACCACTGGTCCAAACAAGAGGCAGAGATGTTCTTCACGAGGTGGTTGCAGAGCTGCTGTCTCCATGGTTTTCCCGAGCACTGTGATGCCTTGCCAGTATTGAAGTGAGGGCATATCCTCTATCTGCTTTGGAGTGAGGAGAAAAACCTTGAACGAATCACATCACCTGCTGCTCAGCTTCTACAAGTGCCTGTACAAGCTGTGAGGAGCTGTAGAGTCAGTCCTTTACTCTGCCTCAATTTCCTACCTCAAGACTTGTACTTCTCCCAGACCTAGTGCAACAAAATTATATAATTGTGATAATTATCTGTGACGTGACTGCCTCTATTATTGGAAAAGTTCCAATTTTCGGCTGGGGTCTACTTTCTAAGCTCCAAAGAGCAGTTGTGGTGTGGCAGGTTTTCTTTGCTTAAATGGTTTTATACAGGAACATACCATAAAAAGCATGATTCAGGTACAGAAGGATAGCACAGGTTTTGCATTTAAATCTGATCTTTAGCCATATGTTGGAAACACATTATATGTTCCAATAGACAGTAGCATAATGTTTAGTCCCTTCCCTGGCGTCTTTTCCTGCCGGAATTTTTTAGTTATACTGGCTAGCAATATCCACCAGGAGACGCTAAAGTAATCTGAGATCCTGGGGCACATCGAAGCCCGGATCACACCCTCCGTGTCCTAATCCTACCCCTCGTTGTAGCTGCAGGCAGAGAGGGAGGTCGACAAGTGGCGACCCTGTACCACGGCCAGTCGGTGGGATGCTCCTGCCTCCAGCGATGCGGGTTCAGTTTGTCGGTCCGGGGCAATGCAACTCCCCGTCCCTTCCAGCCCCAGCACTGGGTGCTGGTGCGGGTGACAGTGACGTTAATGTCACTCCTTTGCCTGCGTGGGATTTATGGCTGGAGGGCTGTGACAAGGAGGAGTATGTGCGTCTGGCACGCTGAGAGAGGGAGGGAGCTCCAGGCACAGGCACGATGACAGTATATGGTGAAATCATTAGCCCAGGATTATAGTGAGAGATGGGGCCTGAGCCACAAGAGCAGCATCTGTATCCAAAGCTCAGGGGTGGTGAGGTTGGGCTTGGGCCCATCTCATATTCAAACTTCAGTGCAGAATTCAGCAAAAGACACACTAGGCCCAAGGGAGAAAAAACAACTTATTCACACAGACAGATTAGCTGTGGAGGGGGATGCAGGGAAATACATGCCAAGTACACTGTTTAAATATTAATGATCTCCTCTTCTGCTATAATTTTTTAAATTTTTCCTTTTTTTTTTTTTTTTTTTTTTTTTTTTAATTCCCAGTGGGAAAGCCCCTCCCCACTTTTATATCAGATCTAGTGCCTTTATTTCCTTCTCAGTGAGATATTCCATCCCTTCCCAGCACATTGAGCAACACATCTCTGCAACAATCACAGTGACCCATCACTCCCATCCCTCCCTTGGACAGTAAATGTCCAGCCTGTCTTGGAAAGGACAAACTGTCTGCCAAGACAAAGGAAGCTGCAGGCTGATTCAGAGCTAGGGTACCCAAATTGACCCCCCATTGGAGGAAAATAAAGGAAAGTAAAAATAAAGGTCACCTTTAGATTTCAATCAAGATTAGAATTTCCCAGGTTCATGCTTGTTTTAATAAGGGGGCTGAACCAGATTGTTAAACTGAAACTTCCTGGCCCACTGGGGATATTACAGCTTTGGAATAAAATTTTGCTAAAGGCCCCACAGGTCTGAATTCTTTTCCAGCCATAGCTCAATTTTTCTGTTTGAGTAAACCAGCAGTGAAGGTTGTGGCTGGTAAATATTGTGACTGGTTCTGTGCCTTGTGACAGTGTCTCTTGCAGTGTTTAGGGAAGAAGATTTAGAAGACTGGGCAGTCAGGGGTGAGGCTTGAACACTAGTGCAGCTCTGGCAAAACTTGAAAAACAAGGACTGCTCTCTTGCCTCATTTGCTGAAGATTAATTTTAAATTGTTTTTACGCTTGATAGCTAGGATTCTCCTTGTTTTCTGCCTTTGCAGGGATTGTTTCAAGGATCATTTGAAGGAAAGAAACTTGATGGTAGACAGAATCTATTGAAAACCATCTATGAGACATGCCCACTTGTAGTACTTTGATACTTTCAATCATTCTCCTGGACAGAAGTCCACCCTCCTGAGGACAAAGGTCTATGTGAAAAAAAGGAGCTTTTCTCCTGGGCCCTTAAAATGAAGCTGGATTTCCACAAGGATGCTACAACATTTTCCACTTTAATCTTTACCTACTGGTTATAAACTGTTGGAGGATTTGTGCCTTGGAGGATTGGGATTGCTGCTGCTGATTTGATTTCTCTTTCAAGGGAATAAACTGTGACATAAGAACAATTATTGTCACAACTGTCCCCTTACAGAGAAGCCCTCCCCTGATACCAGGCACCAGTGCATGCCTGGAGAAGAGCATGACAGAAGACAATCCTGTAGTAGTCTTTCCTCTGTTCTTGCAGTTTCAAATCACATGGATTATTTTCTATGTAATGTTTTTCCATTGATTTCTTCCTCATGATTTGATCCAATCACTTGATGAATGTGATGTCTTGAGGTGGGGCACAAGTGAGTTACCTGTTGTGAGAGAAGACAATTTTTTGTTTTGTTTTGTTTTGATCCTGCATCCTACAAGTTTAACTTGATACCTGCCCAGCCTCTCCTTCCCAGCATGAGTTGCACGTAGCAAAAACCCCCCTCCTCTGGGACTGGGGTCTACTTTGGAGATAACATCCTTTTGTAAACTCCGGTGGGAAATTTTTCCCAAGGTGCTTCTAAGCTGGGATGAGATGAGTTCACAAAGTCCCATAGGCTTGGATCAGAGACAGGGCTTGGATCACACAGGGGCTGACGTGTGTGATAATGTAGGGGCAGGGTTGGGCTGGCACAACGACATGGACACTTACACTGCCTTCTAATAAATCTCTTTTGAACATGACCTCCAGGGCATTTCTATTCTCACCAGGAAGACACATTTGCTGCGTCTGGTTTTATTTTTTTCTGTTAAAAAATTGATCCAGCCCAGATTTTGACCTTTTACAGAGTTAAGATGTAAAGCAGCACCCAGAGAACCTAGAAGGGATGAAAGATATGGGAAGACATCTTTGCAAAATATAAAGACATTTATTTTCCAACTAAGCAAATAAGCTTTAAGGTTTTGTGGACTATATGACAACACTAATTGGCAAGCACTAAGTGGCAAATTTAGAAACTAATCCTGAAATGGAGGAGTAAAATAGCCATTCAGTAATTATCCTTCTTGGAACAAAGACAGGAAATTCAATATCTTTGCAGATTCCAAAGTTAGACAGGGGCCATGGGTTTCATGAACAGCTTCTCCAGGGATTGCATTTGTAAACCATAAACAGATTAAGAAAACCCACTCCTGCAAAATAGCCTCATCACAGTGAATTTTTCCCTTACTTAAATGCTATCTACATTTGTGCTGTAAAATCTCCAAAAGTCGTGGCGGGATTGGAATATTCTTGCAATGCAATGTTTTGCTTGATCAAGCAAAGAAGGGAGGAGAAAAAGAAAGGAGCTAAACAGAGATATTTTCTGCAAACAAATAAATGGCAATATTTAGTTTGGGTTTGTTTGGGCTTTTTCTCACCAAAACCATTTCTACATGTCTCTACTGTTCTGGAAGTCATGGATTGTTTGCATATTCTTCCCTGCTATCAGGGATTTCTCCCCAGCCATGTTATTAGAAAATAAAAATATACTTGTAGCAGACAAAGAAGTGATTAGAAACCTAGAGGAAGTGGAAGAAGGAAAAACAAAGCTGTATAGCTGTGTTTCTCACCTGGGACTGGTTGTGCTAGCCAGGTGGATGGCAGATGGAGCAAGAATGGTCTGTAATACACAAGATGCAGACTCACTAGTTGCTTTTGCATCCATAGCTTTCAAACACACAAAGATCTGAGCTTCATGAATATGCCTTATGAATGTGAAAGATGTAGGACTGGGGAAAATTGCTGTATCTGTGTTACTGAAAACAATGTCTTTAAAGGGAGCCTACGATTGTAAGAAGAGAAAAAAAAATGAAGAAAAGAAAAAAAATAAGAGAATAAAAGGAAAAAAGGAAAAAAAGAATAAAAGTTGACAGAGTTGGGGATAAATGGTACAGAGTCAGAAATATACATGCAGGGTTATGTAGAAGATTATGTATATAATAGATACAAGAAAAAAGATCTACTGTAAAGCAGAACATAACCCTCATTGGTTCAGGAGTATATACAGAATGCTTCCAGCAGATCAGCTTTGTGAATGCCCTTCTCCCAAAAGAGCTGCTTTGATCACCAAGAAGAAAACTAAAAGGAGACTTGACAGGAATGTTTAAATACTGTTGGTTTTAACCAAATGGAGAAAGCACTGGTAAAAAACTATAGTCTTTGTATTTTTCATGGAGGTTGAACAACTGGGAGTTACCTAAAATGAGAGAAAACCCATGGAAGGTCAGGCTTGAACTTGTTGTGATTTTAGAGGTGAAAAATTTAAGCCTGTTTTCACTGTCAAAAAGGCGGGGTGGTGGGGGTGGGGGGGCGGTGGGGTAGAGAAGGAGAAAAAAAAAAAAAAGGGAAAAAAAATAGAAAATTCCTCTGTCAGGTCACTTTCTAGCTGCCCTTAAGATCATTTTATCATAATGGTACTTCTGATGTGGACACCTGCTCAGTGAGAACTGTGCTGAGCTCACTAATTCATTTCACAGCATCACTGGTAAGAAGTTACGTGCAAGAAAGTCCAGACCATGTGCATGCAGATGGTTTTTAGAGGGGGGGATGATGAATTACAATCACAGACCTTTTGGTTGGTTCTTTGTTTGCTAAAAGCAGTTATCACAGCAAGAGTACCTGGTTCATAAACTGGTTTAGCAGGGGGATGCAGAAATCATACACATGATGACCCAGGTAGCCAAGTTGTACTAATTTCAGAGGGAGTGAAACCTCCTGAACCCTCTAAGTACTATGCCATTTTTCCACCATATCTTAGAGCATTATTCTTCAGGTTCTTGCGCAGCTAACAACTCTTTAGTATCCTCGTTGATTCCTTACTCCCAAGATTTAGTCACTGCATTCTAACTCTGTTGTACCATGACTTTCACTTGAGTTTCTTGCTTTTTTTATATCCATGTTTCATCATTCTGTCACATATACTTCATCCTGACCCAGTATCAAAAGGTACTTTTTGACTTTTCTGATGTGGTTCCATTGGCTGAATACAGAGAATTTGTCTGACTTATTTTTCTTTTAAAGAAGAGACTTTGGTCTTTTTTGTTGGCCTTTTTTGATAGTCTGTGTATCTGGAAACAAAGCAAGAAAAAGGCAAGGCAGAGTTATCATGCCCGTTTTAGGAAACTGAGGCAGAACAAGGGAAAGAATGAGAGAGGAATTGTCTACATGAGTCACGTGAAGACCACAGAGCATCAAGCTCTGATCTCTGTGAAGTCACAGGATACACTAAACCTAAACACTGAGATTTTCTTCTATTCAGCTAATCACTAATGACTTATGTCTGGTGCTCCCTTATGCTAAGGTAGTTTCTGATGTGATTGAAGACTCCTTACCTTATTTTTGCCTTCTATCTTCCGCAGATTTTTTCTCATAGTTTTAAAGTATTTTACCTATGTACAATTTCTGAGGTGCGACATGGTCTGTGAAGATATACATACAGAGATGCCCTTCATGGTCCTAGCTAATTTAATCAGAATTTTGCTTCAAGTATCAAATCAGTCTTTTGCAAGTGTCTGTAAAAAAGATTTGATAGTGATATCCACCAAAACCAGAGTAATTGTCCTCTGGACAGATACAGGATGCTGGTGATAAAACAAAGTCAAGGCAAGTGTTGAAGTCCTTGGACCCTGTGACGCCCACTGCGCCAGGGACTCTTTCCATTGTCACAGGCTTACCTAAAATATGAACTGATCATATATGAAGCTGGCACCAGGCTACCTAGAAGGCATCTGTTTTCCTTTGATGTCTCCATTTATTAGTCACCTGTGAGGCCACTACAGCTTCACTGTTCCTGCATGCAGGAAGCTGGGAGTTCAGATATTACTTGCATTAGAAGGCAACAACACCAACAGAAAATAGACTAAATTATTTTTCCCATCTCCCCTTTCTCCTCTCATCTACCTGCAGGTGCTTCTGAAATAGAAATCTTTTGGATGCATCCCATGGGAGTCAGCGGCGTGACTCCTGTGAGATTCAGGCGCCAGCTCTTTGGGGATGTTCAGATCGTATGTCTAGACAAGATAACATCCTTCTCTGAACCCAGGAGCTAACCCCTGGGGAAACCATTATTCATGTATAAAACACCAAGAGAAACTTTCACTGCATACAGCTTCCTTTCTCTTTCCCTCCTCCCCGTGGGAATTTGCTTAGTTTAACCCTTTCATCCCTATGAAGCAGCAACTTCCCTGCTTAAAGCCATTATCCTTTATCCTTCTACCCTTCGGGGTTCAGAACTCTGCACCTGCAAAAATACTGTCTCTGGCTGAACAATGCCAGGTGAGCCTTCAGCAGCAGCCTTTAATATGAAGCCCAAACCCAGAGAGACCTCCTCCTTTCCCCATGGAGAATAACAGTTCTTGGACTAAACCTCCAGCCCTGTCTGTAGGGCCCGGGTAGCACAAAACACCTGGCAGTTTGCCCTAAAACAGCACCTGGAGTTGCTCCTGAGACAGAGGAATACCTTGAGTGTACTAGAGTACTAGACACAAAGGAATACAAGACATTTTATTCTGATCTATTTTCAGTAACATCAGGCCCCTGGAAAATGTTATGATCTAGTGTAACTTTGTAAAGGTTGAAGAATGGTTTGTATTTCGGGTGACAGTGACTGGGAGTAAAGCATCTCCCAAGACTAAAGTATGTGTAAAATCAGTGAATCCTGTTCTGGACATGCACTTTTCCCTGTATGGGCTGACCGAAGGGTTACACACACTTTTTTCATGTTTCCTACGGCCATGGACAGATGTTACTGATTTTACATGACCCAGTCTGGCTATGCAAATTCATCAGCTGATCACTTTTAATCTGGTTACATGATTTTATTTAGTCTCCATCACTGAATTGTTACACCATCACATTTTTCCAAGGCCCTCAACACATGGAGGCCAGCTTAGTGTCTCTACTTTTTGGTTTTCCTCAGCATAGTGTCCTTTTTTTGTAAGGTTTTTGGTTTGGTTTATAATGGTCAGAGAGGAAAACATAAATAAACATAGAAGAGTCTCTGTGAGAAGATTTGCTTTGATCTGTATCTTGCAACATGGCAAGAGACATCTGTCCACAAAAACATTTGTCCCAGCAGTTCAGTTGTTGAAAGATGGAAGGGAGTTGCGTGTCTTCATGAGGTCAAGTTGGCAGAAGAGAGAAGAAATTTGGTCCCTTCAATAACCACTATATCCAGAAGTTATCTGGATCTTGGATATGACTGATCATGTGTATCTATTTATAAAAGGCGCTTGCAGGGAGTGGTAGCACCATATTGCTCTCTGTTATTACATCTTGGCTGAATGGAAAAAGTCCCTTTTAAGCAGGCAACATATTTACATTATGTGGATCCAATAGCTCTCTCCATTCAAGAAAGAGCAAGTGGCAATGGAGATAAGAAAATGGGATCCTGTAGACATAAATTATGCTTACTGAACAAAACAGCAAACAGGTTTTTTTCTTCTTTTCCGGTGCATTGAAGACTGCAGAGATTTCACAACATCACATCTGATTCATCACAGTGATAGAGGTCTATGGCTGGATTAGAGGAGAAAAATTCTTGCAATCAACAATGTGGAAAAAACAAACATTTTTAAATAAATGTTTCTACATTTAGAAAGCAGCGGGATGCTGCACTCTTACAATGTGAGAATAGCAAACTCAGATCTGAGTCCATTAGTGACTAAGTATGGTTTTAAACATCTTCAGTAAAGGATAAACATTTTGAAATCAGTAGGCCCGGATAACTTGCACCCAAGAGTCCTAAAAAGGTTGTCTAAAGATCTCTCTAGCCAACTCATTTTAATTTTGAATAAATCTTTTGGCAATTCCAGTAAATTCCAGTAGATCATAGAAGCTAATTTTATGTCCATATGCAAAAGGCCAGAAAGATGACCCAACTACTAGTAAGCCAGTTAGCTTGACACCAGTCTTAGGCAAAAATAAAAACCGGAAGGAAAAAGCCCAAACCACAAAACCAGGAGTCAAATAATTAAAAATTTGAGAACAATTGTACTTACTGTCAGTCAATATGGTTTAATAGCAGTGAGCCATGTAGAACCAAGACAATTTCATTCTCTGATGAGATCACTAATTTTGTTAGCAAATGCCATGGTAAAAAGATAACAGACTTTAAAGGATTTTGTCTTTCCCAATATCCTCATTTCAAAAGCAAGTTGCTTTGTGTCATTCCCATAAATTCTGTACTAAATTGGAGTTGATTAAACTGCTCTATAAAAAACCCCAAACTTGTGATTTAGGGCACTTTTATAAATGAGGGTTTTCTGGAGATGTCAGATGAGGAGATGAGGAAATCAAATATTTTCACAGTGATATCCAATAGCTTGATCAAATAAAACTGCAAGAACTAGCAGGAGTATCCACTTATATTTTTATTTTATTTTTTAAAAGCTTAGAACAATCCTCCCACACACAACCATTCCTGCCATGCAAAGAAGCAATGGAAAACAGTTAAAAAATCTGAATCTTAGCCTAATTTTAACTTGATTGAGAAGATTGAGAACAAAACTGGTGTTTCAGCCTCTCATGAGACTGCAACCAAAATTTTTCTCTCTCTAAAGTGAAGAGAGACATTGATTAAAAAGATCAAAAGGCTTGATAAACCAAGCTATTTAAATGAAATACATACATGGGAACAAACAAATAATTTTGGAGATACCTTCAAAAAAGAGGACTGTTTTCTGAAAAGTGGTGGCTCTGAAAGAGTCATAGTGGGCAAGTGATTGAACATGTGGGAAAATTGTACTCAGAGAGTAGTTATCAATGGTTCACTGACAAAATGGAAGGATATTGGAATAAAGTTCTACAGGGGTTTGTTCCTGTTTCCTGTGCTATTCAATGTTTTCATTAATGGCTGAGTGATGGACTTAAATTTGCAGATGACACCAGCCTGGAGTAACTGGAGATGTTAGGAGGCAGGAGAAGATGTGTTTATTATGATTATAGCAAATTGGAGAAATAATCTGAAAAAAAATAAGGTGATCGTCAGTAGGAATGATTATAAATACACATTCCTTAAGCAGCAAGTATAATTCTCCCAGATGAGGGATGAAGAGTGCTTTATGGGTAGTGAGGATCTTGGATTGCACTACAACATGATCTGAACATGAGTCAACGGTGTCTTAATGTTGCAAAAAAGACAAACAGTGTGGGGGATGTATAAACACAAGTGTCGCCTGCAAAATACGTGCAGTAATCCTTTCCTGGAGTTCATTGTTGATAAAGCCCTAGCTGGAGGCTCTTCCAAAGTCCTGAGGGCAGCTTTAGATCTCTGATGCCAAACAAGAGGCAAATCAACTGGAGCAAATTGGGAGGTGGGTGATACGGCTGGAGGTCTACAAAAGGAGATGTTGTTTATCCTAGACTGTGGTGGTGCAAGAATTGTTTTATTAAGTTTCTAAGTTATTTTTGTAAGTTTTATAAGTTTTTTGTAATGGTTCATTCCACTGTGCGCCCCCTCCCCCCCAATTTTCTGTAATGGTTTCCCCCTATGAGTTAGTTATATAACCAGACTTTTTATGTCAATCACCCTCCACTGCACCGGTCCCTGTCAATCCCCCCTCTCTCCTCTTGGTCGCCCTGTCTGTCACTTCGGAACCCTTCCCTGGCTTCTGGAAAGATCCAGGAGAGGCGTCAAGTGATAGGCTGGTGCCCGGGGAATCCCCTCCTCCCCTCTTGTGATTTGTTCTTTGTTCAGAAGTTGACACCCCCCCCGTTACACCCTGTGTTCCCTGGTTGGCTGACCCGTTGTCGCCACCCCTGGATCCTCCCCAGTTTATAAGTTGCTGTTAGGCTTTGATCTGGGCTCTCTCTGGGCAGCGAGGGACTGAGGCGGAGCTCCTTGCCGGAGTCCCCTTAATAAACTGCCTTTTACCCTGCTCAAAGAGAGGTGACCCTTTTTCCGTCACCGTGGTCGTAATGCCATCAAGTCCACTCGCCTGTGTGGGGAACCAAGAACCCACCGGGAGGAGGTTACTCGCCCTGCCTGTAACCCCGACCGATCCACGCTGCCGCAGTGCAGAACTGAGCTAGCCTGTGGTCAATGCCTGCTAGGCGTGAGGGACACTGCGACACTAGACCATAGGTGTGTAAAAGGATGCTGCAGAAAGGAAACAGATGCTGCATTTCTTCGTGCTTATGGCAAGCCAAAGTCTGGTTTAAATGACAGGAGAGGATCCCAATCAGGAATGGGGGTAAAAAGCTTTCTAAGCAGAAGGCAGTGAATCACTCCTGTGCATTGCCTCTTCCCCTGGGAGGATTACTGGAGGTCTTTAAGAACAAATTAGAGAAACAGCTGTAGGGATAAACCAGCTGGAATTGATCCTGAATTTGGGTAGCAAGGTAGGCTGGAAATGAATCTTAAAGTCACTCTGATTTATGAACATTTTAATTTATCAACATTTTAGTGAAAGAAACAATTCAATAGGTGTTATAATGGTACAGGAAGAAGTGTTCATTAGAAGAAGAGTTGTGATTCTTATACAGGGATGAGCTTTGTAACCAGTGTCACTGCTCTTGCTTTCTTCAGCAGAATGATGTAAATTACAATGCAGAAAGCATTTCATTGAGGCTTAAAGTTTGCAGGGACAATGTAAAATATATGTAAATGTGGTTTTCCTTTAGGCGATAACTTCAATCAAAGGAAGTGGGAATATTATTTATATTAAAGAAAAAAATGGGTTTGATATTATCAAATAAATATATTTTATTTCTTGCTTTGAAATTATATTTTATATTAAAGTTGATATTTTTGAAGATAGAAGTTTCAGAGAAGATTTTAGAAGGGTTGAATTACTTAAAAATTAAGCCCAATAGTTTTCTTTGAACCAGAATTAATTTTGAGATTTTTTTTCTCAAAAACAACATCTCAGTACAAAATAAAGGGGGTTTTTCTTCAGAAATATTTTGTTGGGTGATGGAAGAGAAAAGGTTTGTTATTCTCTAGCTGTATTTGTCAAACCTTTGAGACCTGTGTGAGCCTTGCTACGTAGGACCAGTGCACTAGCCCATTTCAACTATTTCCTTCAGCAGAGCCTTGATTAAGAATACTGTCTCACTGTTGGACTGCAGATTTTCTCTCTCATTCAGTAATTTGCAGCAGCCAGCAAGGAAGTCATTATATTCCTCTACACTTAATATCACACAGAGGTATAAAAAACAATGAAAATTTGTCAAAAAATGGAGACAAGGATATTGATGGCCCAATAAAAGAAGTGGCAAACGAAATGTAGTGGTCTTTGATACCTAGGAAGCATGCCAGCAATTTCCTTAAATCTCAAGATGACTGGTCTATGATTTGCCAACGTATTATTTTTCTTCTTTCCTTCTCTTCTGTCATACACTTCTTATGGGTGTTACCTCCTATCAAGTGTACTTAATCTGGCTTAATTAATACTTAATTACTTAATTAATTAATTAATTAAATTAATTAATTAATTAATTAATTAATTAATTAAAAAATACTTAATTAATACTTAATTCAGTGAGGAGTAAAATCAGCCTCACCCAGCTCCCTTCCACATCCTTTTCTGACTAGTCCAATCCACTTGCTCCACAGCCTGCTCTTTACTCATGAATCAGTGAGGGTCATGGAGTTTGTGTGGGAGGGGTTTGAGCCCCCTCTCCTCTATCCCTCTACTCACCTATTTACATCTTCCCAATCCCCCTTCTCAAACATGTCGATGAGGAGTTACCAGACTTTTCCTCCCTCAGTCTGCTGCTGTTGTTCAGGCCAGAACGGCCTTTGAAGTGGGGGTATCAGAAACTGTCCAACAGCTGCAGAGACTCCTGAGGGTCACTTTCTGGTAAGAAACCCTGTGGTGTTTTGGCCTTGTATCTGGGGGCCTATTTTACTTCTACAGCAGCTCACTTGTTCCTTTAAACGTGAACCTTGGGCTCCTGCTTGAGGCAACGTCATGGCAGTTGATTTATTTATTTTTGGGTTTTTTTGAAGTACAAATGCCTATCTTCTCTCAGGCAACACATGTAAAATCAACTGTCTGAGTTAGGTCTTGCTTGCACCAGGTATCATTGACACCAGCTGGGAAGCACTTAGGGGTATCAAACCAGTGTAAAGTTGCTCAGAACCATACCCTGTGCTTTTCTAGATATCTTACTGAATCTCTGTACCTCCTAAGCAAAGCAAGCTAAGCAAATCTGTAAAGCCGACATTCCTCCTCCAGTGCTTGTTAGACATGGCTTCCCTTTTACAGATGGGGGAAATGAAAACAGTTATTTCTCTTTAAGCTACTCTGCAGTTGTAATTTAATTCTTTGGCCTGTTCATTCAACTACACCAACTCATTTTAGTCCCAGCAAGTTATGGAAAAAATACAGTTTTGAAGGCTTTTCACAACAAGCCTGCTTTGAGGTGCAGCCCAGGGAGCTTTCAAGAGCTGAGTGATTCCTTTAAGTTCAGGGCATGGAATTACCCTGTTTTGATGGCCAATGGGGTTGCATATGATGCTCCTCTCCAAATATATGCAAGGACCTGCAATCCCAGTGACTGGTTTTGCCCTTCATCCCTTCTCCTGACTTCCTCTTGATGCATCTGTTTCCACAGAATGAAGTTTTTTTCAAACCCTGATTAAGATATTGTTCCGTGAAGCTCCTCTTCCTTCCCAGACTGCAACAGTGAGCAAATACCTTTGATTGTCCAGAGCAGAAGGGACTGGTATCAGATCATCGAGCTTATTTCCTACTGTCAGCCCTGTCTTCTAGAAAATGTGTTCCATTTTCAACCATAGAGAATATGGACAATTTTGCAACACTGGAGGAGCAGTTCAACCACCTGTCCTCCATCACCTTGCTGAATCATCAAAGGACTTTACAAGAAAACTGATAATGAAGTAGGATTCTACTTCTGTGAAGTGGGACACAAATTGTCCTTCAGAAGATCTTCAAGAGACAAGAACAAACTCACCAATCCCAGTAGAAGGATTCCTGAGGATGAATCTGACACCATCCAGGGTGTATAAATTTCTATATAAAGTCTGTGTGAATACAATAAGTGGCATGGAATATTTCTCCTCAATATAATTAATATCGTCTATGATATTTTATTCCATCCCATTTCCCTCTGAATTAAAAAAACAAGTAAATTCAACCACCTGAGACCAAAAACAAAGTGCAAGGAATCTCTGTTTTCAAACAGGATGAGTGAGTGCTAATATTAGTGTGTCACAAAGAAAAACTTTGCCTCTGAAAAGGGTTTTACATTACCCTGAAGCAAGGAGTAGCTGCGTTTGTACCAACTCCACAGCCTGTCTGATATTGATATGTCTTGTGTAATCTTTAAAAGCCTGCTTCTTTCTTCTGATAGATAAATATAACCCCAGATTATTTTCACCCATCTGAAAGAGAAATCATTATGAAATTAACCAGTGATCAACCAAACCACACAGGGAGCTCAGAAAGAGTTTTTAGGCTTTTTCAAATGGTTGGCTGTTCTCTCTCCATCTGGTTGTGTTTAGCTCTGAAATATAATTTTTGGTGCTGATCACTGCTGGGTAGACCATACAATTAAGGTATTTGAAAAACAAACATTTCTAAACCGCTGATCACTGGGGAGATGGCTTAGAAATGACAGCCCATTTTCCAAGAAGATGGTTAGGAAAGGGAACCTGAAAGCTTAAGACAACATTGAAAAGGAAACAGAAGAAGTCCAGGGAGGGGAAAAAAAACAAAAGAAGAAAAAAGAAGCCAACCAAATAAACCCACCCTCACAAGGATTTTAACTGCTTCTCTAGTTCTTTCAGACTTATATTACTTGAATGTTTTAAGGAATCTGTCCTAGTTTCTGTGGATTTCTATGGCTTCATGCCCCTACACAAGAGATATATACTGAAAAGTGGAATCTGTGACAGTTAGAAAACAGAAAATATTTGCAGTGATAGGAGGAATTTCAGCTCTGTAGGTATTTTTTGGACTTTACAATATCAAATTTCAAGCAGGAGTGAGTGCAGGACTGAAGGCCCAGAAACAAATTTGGACGTGCCTCTCTTTACTGGTACCCTGATGATTATTTCTTTTTCCCACCTAAACTCAGCTCACTTTGGCTCACCTCCCATTATCCTCAGGCAGCTTCATTTTTCTTCTTAAACAATTCCAAAATTGTTCGTTGCTGAAGATAAGTGCCTGGCTCATTCTCACATGAAAGATGATTTAAAGCCAGGAAGTTTTTTACTGTTCCATTTTGACTATTTTATCAGTTAACTAAGAAGATAGAGACCATAAAAAAATAAAGACTGTGATTTAGTGGCTGGGGCAGGAAGACTAGTGTTCAGAAGTGAGCCAGAAATTAAAAGAGTTCTGAACTCTTGCAGGGTTCAGGTATAAGTGTGAATGTTGTTGAGGCACTACTCTGTAATCCGTTTAAATCAAAAATCAGGATCTCCATTGGGGGAAGGCTGAACTCAGTCCTCAGATGGAAAGGTAAAGCCCATTACTAGTAATAGTTCTTCTATTGCAGTCAACAATGTTGTGAAAATATTTGGTTAAGGATAAGACATTTCTGGATTTCCTCGAAGTCCATGGCTGCCTTTGACTGAGGATTGAAAAGGTTTTGGATCCTGCACAGGAAGGTGATGCAGAGGCCAGTGCAGAAGCCTCCAGAACCTGAGATAAGCTTTGACTAAGCCTTTTAATACTTGGACGCTTAAGCAAAGATAAGCTCCAAGGTTTTGGCAACCTTACCCACAACTAGCTGAAACACAGAAGGACCAGGTAATTACCTAATGTGGTAAGAGCAGTTATGGGAAATGTGTAAAAGGTAAGAGAAATTCTACCTGAGACCAAGGCTTGCTCTCACATCTGGGATTTTCATACCCAACTCAAGTTCTTTCCTTTAATTTTGCTGAAATGCATCTATTGTTGAGGTGAGTCTTGGCACTGCTTTTCTTCCTTCCTAGTCAACACTCCAGAAATCTTGAATGCCGTGGGCTTGTGGAGAATAGGGAGTGGAGCCTTGAGTCCTCTTTCCAGACTGTTACTGGGATGGAGAGGCTGTAAAAATTCTCAGGTTTGCATTTTTTAGACAGTTGTTACTCAAAATATAGTCAAATCCACAGAGTTAGACCTCCTCAGACTTTGGGAAGACTGCATCCCAGCCATGTCAGCAGCGTGCAGGAGTTGCTGAATCCCTGGAAAGCACCTAGGGAGCTTCCATAAACAACTTCTAAAATGATAATGATAGTTAATGACCTAATTTCCTAACCAGCCAAAATACCTGTGGAATCAAAGTCCCATATCTGAATTAATCTAAACTCCTGGGAGGTTTTGTTCTGGACTTAATATTCACAATTACTCCTTTATGTCTGGCATTTTTGGGGCCAATTCAAGACCCCAGTTTAGATATCCAAATAGTTGGATATAATTATTTATTTTCTGCAAAATACCAGATTGCAGCTTTGTGTAACAGCAAGGAGTCTCAAGGAAAATGCAATTTTAACACCTTTCAGTGAGGCAGATGTATGTGTAGAATATACTACATAAACAGCAGTCTACAGAAAGTTACAGAAAAAAAGAGAATATAAATACTTCTACATTTCTTGATCCCCTTATAGTTAGGTTCCTTATTTCTAACCCAAATTTTCTTTGTCATAAATTGGAATTTTTACCCTTGATCCTTTACTCAATTGCTTGAGTAAAAGAGTCGCCAACAACCACCTTAAAGCTACTTGCCATTTATTGAAAGACAATTTATCAGTTCTCTCTCTACCTTCATTTTTTCCCTTTTTTCTTTAAAGTGTGCAGTGAGTCTTGGATTCTACCTATAATTTCTGCCTATTCTAGAAAGACATCTAAGCTGCATTGCCATCAGTCCAGAGTGAGATCCATCTATGTGGGACTCACTAGGCAAATCCATGCAAGCTGAAAAATCAGCATATTCTGCCTGCTTTTGCAAGACAGCCTTTTGTGGTGAGTTCCTTGTAATTATCAGTTAATTGTTGCGGATCTCACATTGCCAAAAACTTGAAGATGTGAAGATTGGATGCTGGTACAGTTTGCAGCTCGCAGGGTACTTAGCTATTCCAACAAAGATTTCACAGCCTTTCTACAACATATGCCCACAAGCCTGTGTTCTGCTATAAATGACAATAGGGTTTCTGTCTTGTGATATCATCTCTGCTTCCTGGTAAGACTGGATAGAGTTGGTTTGTTTGAGTTAACCTTCCTTTTCTTGGTAATCTTCCTTTGCAAAAACATATATGTAGTTAAATGTCCCTAAAAGTGCATGAAATGTCCCTAAAAGTGCATGAAATGTTCTTCAATCGCCTGAGTTATGGAATGAAAGTCCTAATTCTAACCCAATAGAGAAAACATGTTTTCCCTTTCCCTAGACTTCTGTTTTCTGCAGCCATCAGAAAAATAACTGCCCTGCAATATATGACAGGTCTGTTTTGCGCAGATGCTTCTGGTTTTGCTGATCAGTTTTTCACACCTAGCACTTAGATATGTCTAGTGAGAAGACAAGGCTTTGGGGCCAGCTCTGGGTAGAAATCATAGGACTGCTTGCATGCCATTTACCAGAGAAAAGGTCACTCATCTCCAAAATTGTGGTGGTGAGATTAGTGAATGTGGTATGAATGTCCCCACACCTCACTCATTGGAAATACATATTATGCAGAAACTTTGGCAATATTCTGTTATACATCCTTCACAGGAGCAAATCCATTTCACTTGAGCCCTCATCGAATTCTGTCTTCACACCCAGAGAAGTACAGGTTCCTTGCATCCAGAAAAACAATAAGGAAACAAAGGTGATCCATAGACTGTTAGTTTTTATGGGGAAAAAACAGGTTGCTGTAGCCACGTGGAACTTACGAGCTTGAATATATCACACCATGGATTATACTTTATGCAACTGTATTTACATTTATTTTGCAGCATTAAAAACTACAGAGGGAGCCAATCACATTTCTAAACCATTTGGACTTTAGAAAAGAGCCAGCTTGGACAACCAAGGCTAGGACTTGGTTAGCTGTCTGCTTTGGTATATGCAGAATTGATTTTTTCACTCTACCATGGTATTTTCCCTTTTTTTCAGTACAGTTTGGTTTTCCTGGCCTTGATCACAGAGAATCCCTAGGAACTCAAACACTCAATCAGCATATATGCTACTTTATCTTGACTGTTTTATGAGTTTGCACGTGCCAGAAAAAAGTTCCAAAGCTTCTTATCTTCAGTTTCACAAATATCTATAAATATATATATAAATGAGTAGTGTTCTGTAATGCAATGGATTTACCATTTAGGATCAATGTTTTTATTTGCTTATACAGTTCTTCTGAGTATTTCTAAAAGAATGGTAATTCAATCTGTATTCTGCATGAACTACAGTAATGTAGTATTTGTGATATTAAAATCATTTGCTGTTGAGTCAGATTCTGAATTTCTTCCTCAAGCCAAATTATTATTGGCTTGGATGTGAGTTTTGTCTGACTGAAAACATCAGATTTTAGCCCTTGTATAACTCCAGGTTTCGTGTAAATCATTGCAAAATATTTTAAGAACCAGTTATATCTAGCTAGTAGGCATACAATTACAGGTGAAACGGCATATTGAGTGGGATGAGCTACAAGTCATTTCAAAGACTGCACAACAACATTTCACTGTGAGATATGACAAGAAATGAATAACGTTACACCTTCAGTGAAAGTTTGGGTAAAAGGAATCAAGTTACCTTCTCAAAAAGAAAATTCAGTGAAGGGTTTAGTAATGTTTCGCCACGACACTAAAAGCACACAGCTTTACAAAATACACCAAAATTGTTCAGAGCATACCACAGAGCATACAAAGACAAGGTTCGGTATGAACCTGGAAATAAGTTCATCACAGGATAGACTTCCACTCTGTTGCATTCTGTAGAGTTGGGATGAAAACTACAGTGACTCAATATTGATCACTGACCTGAATTGGTCAGACAGTTGAACCAGATAATTGTTGTACACCTCTTCCAACTGCAGTATTCTATTCTCTTCTCTTACATTATATTACATTACATGCAAGGAGCTTAGAGAACCCATCCATACACTCTTTACACGACTCTTTCCTGATACCCAAATAAACATTCACCCCAGTTTTCCCTTAGAATTCATCTTTGTTGCTAGCCAATTCAAATAGAGAACTTTGGCTAAGGCTGTGGGGTGGGATGTAGTTGTTATCTCCATATGCTGAGAATGGTTTCTTATATTTGATGGTGTGCAGCTGGCACAAAGCACACATTCTGCAGGAACAAATCTCATTCTAGTATTCCCTGATTCAGTAAAATAAAAAAGTGGCTTAATAAAGGTGTAAATTAATAAATGATTTTTAAAGTTTTAAAAATAATTTTATGGAAGAAAAAAATAGATGAGACAGATCTCTATTACCACTGCCAAAGATTTCAGTGTAGCTTTTAGGGAAATACCAGTCTTTTGGTTTGTGACTGGCTTGGTGAGCACCTCCCTTGTCACATAATTGCCCATGAAATTGCAGCCCATATGGTTAAAATATTAAGCAGGATAACATTACCGTTTTTAATCCACAGCTGAGACAAAGCAGAGATCAGGAATAATCCTGTTCAACAGCACCACATTTACTGTCTGATGTGGGAGGTGTTGATTAGCTTTTAAGGAGAAACATATTTTTTAAAGTTACATAATCTGATGCTCAGATTTCCCCCTCCCCCTTGAAAAAAATTAACCTAATTATTATGAAAGATTAAAAAGTTTGCCAGGCCTTTGGTTTTGGGGCAAAGGGGGTGCACCTGCACCTGGAGTTTTCCTTTCTCCTGCTCCCAAACCCATTACTCAGTGAAGAATATTTGTGCAGTGCATCGTGTATAAGATCACAGATTAAAGTCATCAGAACCTGACTCAGCTGTTACTCAGTACTTCCTTGGGCAAAACCAATGGAAATTTGCCTGAAGGAAGACTGGGGATTGAGTGAAAATGGCAGGAGATATAAGGAATGGAGGCATAGAAACTGGAAGGACAAAGGATTTCTTTCCCTGTTCGTTGCCTGTGATGATGTGTCTCAGCAGCTTTGCACTTTGTGACACCCTTTGCAAGGCACCAGGTAACTTCCTGTTGCTTTTCTTATCTTCATGTGGCCCCACTTCTGTAGGGCTGGTTTTGGACACAATTCGTAGATTTTCACTAGATTAGTTGCCTGTTGCTGTTTGTGGAGGCAATGGAAGACAGAGCACGAGCCTTTCTGTAAGGGGTTTCTGGTTCTGCTTGCTACCTGCTGTCCTGCATGCGGAGTGTGCTGGGAATTCACCTTGGGTACCCAAAGGAGGTAAGACCTGAGAGGACAAAGTTCCAGCTTCCTGGCAGTATTTCTACTGGAGTACAATGAATAAGATCCTGGTGCAAAATGTTTCAGCTGTGGCCCTGAAGGTAACATGCAGAAATAAACCAAGTAAAATGTATTAAAAAAAAATTTAGAAATGTTCTTAATTTGACATAGTCAGCCTCAGTTAGCCAACATCATTTAGACAACCAGTGGAGCCAAACCGATTCACAGTGCTCTGGGTCAGTCCAATAAAGAGTCCTAAACTTAAATTTGAACCTCGGCTATAACTCAAACGAAGTTAAGAACAGTGCTTATTTTCCACTTTCTTCCTCTCTCTATTTTTCCCTTTCTTTGAAGTGTAGACATCCGTGCCAACAGGCACCTAAATAAAATTGGACGGATTTTTCAGAAGTGCTGAGCACAAACAAATCTAATCAAAATCAGAAAAAGCTGTGGGTGTTCAGAAATTTTAGGTGCCCAAACAGGGATTTGGCTTCACAGAGTTAGACGCCCTTGTTTGAGAAATTTTGGCTTAAAAATATACTACCCAACCCATTGCATGAGTGTAATGTTCAGTGAAATGTCAAGCTCAGTTTAAACCTCTGGGAAACTAATAAAGTCCATGTACTGCATTCACCTGGGAAACTGGCCCTTTTTTGTTCCTTGCAATTACTTAGGAAACAAGACTCACTACAAGAATGTTGCTTTTTTGCCCATTTTTTCTCTCTTTGTCTTTCTGCCTCTTTTAAAAGAGTTTTTCTCTCCTTTTTTTTTTCTTTTTTTTTTTTTTTCCTTTGTTTATATCATATGTATCTATTTTTTGGAAATTCTGGAATTTCAAACACATAAAAAATGCCAGAGTAATAGCCTGGAAAGCAATTTTCCAGGTTGAACTTGGAGGTGAAAGATTACATCACTCACCAAACCTAGGCTCTGGGCCGAGCTCAATCAACCTTACAAAGAGTCTTCTGAGGGACTGCATTGGCCTTTCTTCTAAAATTGCTTAGTGTAGTGGGCAAAACTGGCTGCTGCAAGCTAGATCGATATGAGCATAAACCAAGAAACACAAAATGACCCTCATTTTACAGTGATTTCAGACATTCAGCTCCTTAGAGTACAGCAACAGCAAGCTCAAGGTGCTGTAAATGAGAGTGAGAATTCCTTCTCAGTGCAGGAGAAAATACTGCTCAGAACAGAGGGGTTTTTCTCCCATGTGCAAGATCTCAGTATACGAGGATCAAAGGCAAGAGGCTGTTGGGTTGTTGGTGGGTTTTGCTTGTGTCAAGAAGAAAGTAGACTGGAAATGGGGGGTAAGAAATAAAACTGAGTAGCAGGCTCTGTCAAAACATCCAAGCAGCTGGAAGCAGGGTTTGGCCAAAGGAAAAAGGACAAGCATCAGTCAATACAGATGTTATTTCCAAGCTTCCAAAAGGGTATTGCAATCCAGATTTCTGGCCCAGGAGTCAGGCCCTTGCCCAGTAGCAGCTGTTTTATGTACCTGATCCCTCCTTAACATTTTCCATTTTAGCCAAGTCTCACCATACTTCTGCTCTTGCTTTCTGAAATTCAGATGAAACAGCTGCAGGATGCACCATGCCAGGCAACTCCTTCTTTAATTTTCTCTCTCACAGCAATAATAAAAAAATTAAACCAGTTGACGCTGCATGAATGAGAAGGTTAATCAAAACCAGACCCTACTGGTGGCCCAGTTCCAGGTGAGCTCAGATGGGTGGCAGGGGCAGAGCCAGCTTCCTGCAAACATTTGAATAGAGATGCAGATGATTGGAGAGTGCCTGGTATATGTGGGACTTTGATGAGACATCCTTTGTATTGTAAGCTTTACCAAGGGTGGGCTCTGACCTTGTTGGTGCTCAGCCTTCTGCTCAGGACATCTCAGACATCCTGTTCTTTCCTTCTAACCTGATGTGATTGCTCATTTGAAAATCACACTTTTTTTGCTGCACTTAAGTATGAACAAGTATTCTGAGAAACGGCCATCACAGGCCACAGGAAACCTGTGTATCTATTTATTTTCCATGACTATTAATTACATTTTTAAAAAACAGCTCTTCAGTTAGAACTAGCAGGGTCAGGTCCTGTGCTGAGATACCCAGTTATTTCTGGTAGTGTGAGCACTGGCAGATGCATGTGTTCAGAGGAGAAAACCCCTGTGAAATGGAAAGCCTATGAAGTAGATGACCAAACATCCCAAAACTGTACCAATAAACTCTGAATTAAATTAAAATAATAAAACAAGAAATATAATAAATGCATTAAAATAATAAATATTCCATTTCCTTACAGAAACTCACTGGTAGAAGCCATTAAGAATTCTGTTTTGTGGGGCGAGAGGCACCTACACACTCAAGTGAAGTCAACAAAAACTGCAGTTACTTAAAACATCCAACTCACAGACCCAGATTTCAGTCACCAAACATTAGGCAAAAACCTGAAATTTGCAAATCAGGTGTGTAATGACTGTAATAATAAGGCTTCCCTTGTAAAACATATTGGCACAGAAGAGTTCAGGGTTTTAGTTTTCTGAAAGACTTTTTGGTGTGTATATGGATGGAACTTCCTGCTTCTTAGCACTGCGGTCAGGACAGCGATGTCCAATGTGTCAAGGTCTGGATTATTCTACTTGTGCCTATTCTAAATTCGTGTTTCCTATTCTTGAACTGGAAATGGCTATATAAAGGTGTATCCTGATATGTCTCTTAGGATCCTAACACAGCAGTAAAAATTACTAAAAACTATAACTAATTAGAGCAGGAGAGAGTGGGACACTTTCATTTTAATCTGAGGTTTTGCATGATATCAGAGGGTTAAATCTGTTCTTAAAAAAAAAAAAAAAGTGCAACTTACACATTTCAGTGCTGAATATGAAAGATGAGAGCTGAAAAATGAGAGTGATACATTCCAAAGGCTGATAATACAAGAAAAATATATCAGCTCAGCTTTCGAGCCCCAGTAGATACCAGTTGGTCAAAACAAAACAAAACCCAAACCAAAATGATGTATTCATCTGGAATTCATTGAGGGATTACAAGGAAGGTGGACCTGATTGTATGTGTATGATCCAGAAGTGAGGTGTCCTCTAGCAGAACCATTGAAAAGCTGCTCTAAGCATATTCCATGAATAGTTAAGGAAAACCAAATTTTTTTTACAGATCCTTCTGTAAGCCTTCACTCAACATATGTGCCCAGCAGCAGGCTCATCTGCTCAGTCAGGAGGACCTTGGCAGCCACTTTTGCTAGCTCAAGTCTCCTGTAAAGAGGCCTTGAACAATATTAATGTTTTCTGTACTTACCCTCTGTCAGCCTCTAGATTCATCATTAAATTGGTGCATTTCCCAGCTGCTCTGGCCAGGCTCTCTGGCAACAGTAAAATCTCCTGACCTAGTTATTCCTAATCCTTGTACCTGGTACACTGGCAAAGAAGTAGTCCTGCTGTCCTGAAGATATCTTCAAACTTTTCTGAAGCCTTTTACCCATCTAGTGCCTTCCTTCCTGCTGAGCCAGGAAAAAGGGAATTCCAACATAATTTGTGCAATTCAGAGTACCAGAAGAGTTGTCCACATGTCGCCATCTTCTGAGGTAAAGGACATTTCATGTGGTTTTGGCAAGAGACTGGCAGCGGAAACCTCCATAATACCTAGTGCTACCCAGTTTGGATGTGCTTGTTTTTCATTTGAAAATACTTTTTTGAGTAAAATCCAGGCTAGGAAAATGGCCTGTCTCTCCCATTTATATTATTTTTCAGAGCAGACGGAAATGTTATGCTCCTGCAGCATGGCACAAATGCAGAACCTGTCTTTGCCCATTTCCTCATTAATTCCCTTAACAACTGGGCAGATCGCAACATTTCCATCCTGAAATCCTTCAGGAGGGATTTAACTGAGTGAGTTCTCTCAAAGGAACTCGTCTTCAGGTTACTTAGAAGTCATTTGGTGATATCTGGGTAACAGGCTCAGCTTCCTCTTCTGTGAGGATGATTTCTCTGTCCCTCCAGACTCCATCTACAATCTGGGAGTGAACAGGACTTTGAGGAGGAATTTTGAAAGGAATTTCATGGGGATCAAGGGAGGTACTAAGGGACGAGAAACTCACACATGTAATTTGTTATGATTAATAGCATTGAAGAAAGAGAGCAAAAGAGCCGTCTACAAATCCTTGGTTGTTGCTCTGAATTTTCTCCTTCGGAGAAATGAGTTTGTATGTTTGGACATTAACATTGAGAGTCTACGTGTAGGTGCCTACAAGTGTTTGTACCTACAGGTATGTACCCCTACTGATGACATTTACATTTACCAGATCAAAGATTAGAAGTTAACAGGTGTAATTGAGGCAAAATTATCTGGCACTGATTACCCATCCTAGGACAATTCTCTGCTTGGTGTCTTTGTTTGATATTTCTAAAAGATAAATACTCCCTAAAAGCAGAACTACTCCTTGAACTCTACCAAGGTAAAAACTAATAATAGTGATTCTCCATCTATAAGGTATCTGTTCTTGTTGTTGATACCAATCCAGCATGGGTAAGTGAATATCAAACAGGTTTGTTACTGGAATATGATTTTTAAGAAAATTTCAAATTTGGAATTCAAAACAAAAGGAAAATTCCACAGGTTCCTACCAGTCTAATACTGAAACAAAAGTTCAGATTTTCTTTTTCTCTCACACTCCTATTTCTTCTTTATAAATTATAGATTTTTAGATATTAATTTGAAAATGTTGTTTAAAAATAAAAAAAGCATTTTCCTTCCATTTAGATTTCAGAAGTAGTAAAAGTTAATTTCAGACTGAAAGTGTAGAGACTAGACTGTTAAAATTTTCCAGAAAAATGCTAATTAAAAGAAAGTCAATAAAATGTCAGTCTTGAGACAGACTTGCTTTTTTACTTGGTCACAGAAAGAAGATCCTTGAAGAAAATTTCTTCCTTCTTCTCCCCTAAATCCTGCACAGCCAGAGAGTCAGAGGAATATGTCATGCTCTCTCCTTTGTTTTCAGTCATAAGAAGCGGTAAGACACCCCATTTCACCACACTGCTTGCTGTAAGTGTCACCTTGTGCTGTTTGATGGCAGAAGAGAAAAGGAAGCTCGTGTTGGTTAGTGGAATGTTACTGCAATGAGCTAGAGTGACTCATGTGCTCTGTGTTGTGCCCAGCACAGTGCAAATGCTTTAGCTTAATTAAAAAGTGAGGCATACAAATAAGGCATGCAGCAAAAATCCCAAGCCATAATCACTGTCAGTGTCAGCCTCACACACGATTTCTTTCCCCTGTGAGTTACCTAGCACCCACCAGTTCCAGAGAAACGATCTGGTTTTATCAGCTCTGATTTGGTGGAGTTTCAAACATTTCACATGAGCCATCTGTTCAGTAAAAGATTTTTGTTAAAAAAACTGCTTTCCAGAATGACAAAGCCATGGAGAGAAGCTTCTGAAATTTGTCTGGCTAAGTTCCTGCTAGAGTCAGACAACTAACGCTCCTGGAATTTCCGAACAATGAATGAATTAATTGTGCCGTGCATTCAATTAACTAATGTAAGACCTTTGGAAAGGTATATGCTTCATATATACATATTTATAGATACACATTTACATGTATATAAACACACATATATCTTTTTGTATATCTAAGTAAACATCAGCCTGCATTCCGGGGAAGTTCAGGGCTGAAGAAGTTGTTTATGCATTAGTGGCCTGAAACTCAACCACAGAATACTAGGGAGAGTGTTAAATCATGAGAGGGAAACCTGGAGCTGAAGGTGATTTACCACTGGGAATGATACATTTTGTGAGTCAGAAGTGAGCTGCTTCAGCAGAACTGGCTTCAGGAAAAAATGCTCAGCACTCCATTAGGCCTGTCCTTTAAAACTCTTCATGCTCGCTCATTTTCACTAGTGTCACTCAATATTTTTTTTTAATAATGATGATGTCCCAAGGCCAAACAATAAAAAGGTTATCACCCTATGATAAGGAGTGGAGCAGAAGCTGAAATATGATAGCAATTTCATTTTTGGTGTATCTCTGGGAAAAGGCTGAATGTGTTCCAACCCAAATGGAGCCATTCACCTTTTTCTTCAGTAAACTGCTATTGTATGTCATTTAGCCTTTTGTGTTGGATCTTGTTGAAATACTCCTTTCCAAGCCTCCAAATTTATTCCAAGCATGCCATCCAGCTTCCTGAAAATTAATATGTAATAATGCATTCTATTATCAGTACAAATACCAGGTCAAATCTGAATATAAATATGGCCTTTCTGTGCCACATGTTGCTTTTTTCCATTAAATAAAATAATCAACCGTTACCCAATATTTTTATTCTCCCTTCACCGGTGGGTCAGTGGAGAAGGAAATAGATCTGTATTTGTTTCAAAACCACAAAATTAATCAACTGTCAGGCTTTCTTTGTGTTTTTCTATGGTATGTATTGGGTCCTCTTCTCCTTTGCACCTTCATCACTTGCCTAATAAGTGTTTAAGAGAGTTTAAATCTGAGAATGGTGTTGTTTCCCCATGTTTGCTACAGGATGTAGAAGCGGACTACATGCCTTCCACCAGTGCAATCCAAGCACAAGGACTTGTAGGTTACTTGTGTATCTTCTGCAGGAGTGTGTGCCAGGGAGCTGTCTTGGGTAGCACTACACTGATCTACACTCTGCCTGAACAGTTCTCCATCAGCATGGCTTCTGCCGGTCCTTTCTACCTCTTCTACTTTGCTCCAGGAGTTATCAGACTACATCAGGAAGCGGCCAAGAAAACCCTCCTGCTTGGTTTGGGTTTCCTAAAATTGTGAGGAGGTAGAGGATAAAGGAAGATAAAGCAGAGTGGTTGGGACCTGTGCAAGGGATGAAGCGGGCCCAGACCCTCCCATCATCATACTCCAGAACAAAACTAGAATCTGTTTCTGGGCTGAGTTTTCTGTCCAAGTGGGACACAGAAAGTGCCACAAGGAGGTGGCTGCAGGTGAGGGGAAGTCCAGGATAATCTTGCTCTCTGAAGAAGTAAGAACTCTGAGCAAGTTTGGGACAGTTATCTGCTGAGCTAGCATTATTGTAGTTTTCAGATACAGGCACCAAGATTTGTCAGAGAAGGTGGCTGTTGGCAGGCACTGGTGCTAGAACAAGGTGTGATGACACTTCTGCTGTGATTTTAGGCCCTAAAGCCTAGAATGAACCCAGCATTGGACCTCGAGTGCCAGAAGAGAGCTGCTTGCAGAAAATCACTGCAGAGAATCATGTCAGAACAGGGATTGAGCATGAATAGCATACTTTTTCCAGGAGAAATACAAAACAGAGGCCAGCACAGACAGGTGTGTGAGCCTTGCTGGAATATGAAGTACACTCTAGGGACAGAGTGAAATTGAAAGAAGGACTTGCCTTGCTTTAGACCTGAGCTCTGCATTGTGTCTGTCTCCTGCTACCAATTCAAAAAAGAGCTCCATCATGCCTGTGATCTGTGTTTAGCCCCTGCTGTTTGTGTAAGAACCAGTAGTAATAGGTTTCCAAAATAGGCCTAAGCAATATTGGCCCCACAGCAGAGAGCTGTGGTCAGAGTTAGTGGGAGGGAGGGGAAGCCTAGAGTTGGGAAGATTAGGGTTGCACCAGTATATCTGGTCATCATCTTGCTGTTTTCCTTTGATGTGGTTCTCTAGAAAAGACAGCAAGAACAGGTTTTGCAGCTTTTGCTAGACATGAACTTCTGAATTAGGAGGTAAAATGCGGAGGAAGGACTAAGAAAAACCCAGATTCAGTCTCTTAGAGCTCTTTTGTGCATCTGGCTCCTTTTTAGATTTGTTAAAGTCCTGGTGCTACAGCAATGGGCACATTCTCCTGAAAACAAGCCTTGCATGACATGGCTTAACAAAGGCAAATCTTTAAATGCTTATCATCAGTCCAGTGATGGAGCTGGTGATATGGCTCACCTGGAGAGTTCAGATTGTTTTAATGCACTCTGTTTCATTGACATGCACATCTATGCGTCTGCATAAGAAACGTATATGTTAAGGGTACTTGCATGTATGTAAAAGAAACAATCTCTAGGGGTATGTCTAGATGGATTTTTTTGTAATTTGTACTGTGTGTAGTGTGGCTTAATGCTCATCTGCAGCAGAGGCTGGTGGAGAGCATCCTCAAGAGAAAACATCACAAGCCTAAGCAGGCTGTTGTCAGGCTCTGTGCAAGGCACCTGAGCAGCCAGAAGCAAGACAGAGCATGCCATGCTCACTCATTCATTAAAAATGCAGCAGGCATAAGCCCAGAGTGGACCAACCTATTCAAAGGTTTGGGCTAATTTCAAGACACCTGCATAGGCCAGTGGAATTGGTGGGATGGGGTAAGGTGACCAGGGCCATCTGCTTGGGAGCAGGACACCTCCCTGTGGAGAGGAAGCAATTCTTTCCCCAAATCACCTGCCACAGGGATGGCAGGATGTGCTGCAGAGGACTGATTCATAGAAGCAGGAGATGGGAGAGGCAGCACCTCTTTACATCCCTTCTGGGACTAGTACCCTGCTCTACTGCCCTGCAGATAGATTGCGGCTGTTGTGGACAGGGCTGTCTGCTCCTTCTCTTGGTATGGTCAGGCCCTCCTTGAAGCAAAATCTCATGCCTCCTCTGCAGGATGGGCACCCGGGGAAGTACCTGGAGTCAGGTCATGACTAGCTGGACTGTGCTGACCACAGCGGAGGAGTTACTGTCTACCTAGATCAGGAGATAGATTGCATATTTCCTGCACCATTTTAGAGAAAGGGAGCACAGCTGTAGATTTTCAAATGCATTTAGACACTAAAGTCCCAGGATTGGTACCAGCAGCACTTACTCTGGGACCCTGGAGCAGAAAACAAGTTTGAATCAGTCTGCAAACTCTACCCTAGACCCATCTTGTCCAATAGGTGCTGCACAAACCTCAGTGCTCCCAATTTTCCAAGTACCTGAAAAGGCAACAGCTGTTCTCTGTGCTGGGAACATCCCTTTTTAATTCCCTTGTTACAGCTGTTAACTCATTTGCCCCCTGTGAGAAGGAAAATGAATCACGGCTGTCTTTTATTTGCTAAATGTTAACAGCCCTGTGGAAAAACCCTCATAAAATATTCATCCTATCCTGCTCCTCTAAATTAGACAGTTACAGTTCTAACAAGCCCCAGAGAAGACTTCTCCATTTTCTCAGTCAAAGGTACAGTCAAACATTTCTGCAGGCTTTTCTATACTCTGCATTACCCTCAGCCAAAATTTCTGCTCCCTCAAGCTCTTTACTGCTTTTATTCTCGCATATCTTTGTGCATCTGGCATTACAATAGGAGAAGTAAAGGTTTCCAAATGCATTCATCCACGTTCCTGCTTTAATGGTAAAGAAAAGAAATTTATTTGCTATTCCAAATGCAAGGAATGATGGGGATTTGTGTGTGTGCATGTTGGCAGGTGCCACTGAGAGAGTACTTCCCACCCAGATAAAGGGAGAGAGAGGTCTAGGATGTTTTCAAACAAGAAGGTAATGGCAAGACCTTGGACATTACACCATCCATTGCTTTCTTAGTTGTAGGGAAATTATTTTACTCTAGTGAGCACTCACCTCTCTTTCTTTTGTCAGAAAGGCAGAACAGAGATTCTTTCACAGTCCATGTCTCCCCATGTGCCTTCAGGCTTTCCCTTCCCAGCTGGGTGCATGTTTCTACAAGGATGAGGAGAGGCCCAGCTGAATGAGACCAGCTCCCTGCTCTCTGTCTCCTGCCTGCCTTTCCTTGTGGCTCCACCATGCCTTGCTCCTGCGCTGATTTTTGATGACTCGCAACAGGAGAGAAAAAATACTTGCTTGAAAGCACCAAGGAGTGAGAGAAAAAGGGAGGGGGAGAGATTTAGATTAGAGGAGGGGGGAAATGATTTTGATGCCAGCTCCCTTTCTGAATAATCATTATGGGTAATGACTTGCAGATTTTCAGTGTGGCCTGTGTTACTTCAGGCTGATTTGTTCCATACCATGACCTGAGTGAGCCTGTGAGACACAAGACGTGCTTTCCTGTGCTTCAGGTCCTTCTTGGAGTCTGAAGCAAGAAGTTGCTCTGAGCAAGTGATGATGACTCCCTGGCTGCACTGTGAGCTCCTGCCTGCCGATCAAAAGGTTTCTTGGTGAGCAAGGGTAAAAATACCATGCATGAGGTCGTATTCATAACATGGGGAACTATTTTCCCATGGTGTTCCCTTTTACCACTGCTCAGAAACAAAGTTGGTTTTCCCAGCTGTGGGCAGGCTGCCCTGCATCCCTCACCCTTTCCGTGGTCACAGCCAGGGAAGGACAGAAATGTTCGGACTAGTTTGTGCAGGAGGGGAGGTTTCAGATAGGTAATTCACTCAGGGAACTTCCTACTCCAGAAAAATCATCAAAGTGGACATGTTTATAGGAGAAAGCTTTTGGAGAGGATGGTGTTACCTTCTGGAGTAGGAGAAAGCACTTGGGTCTCTGCTGCAAACCACTGACAAATGTCACAGTCCACTGGGAGAGCCACAGAGGCAGAGAGGGTTTGCAGAAACAACAGGAAAGATTAGGGAGTCAGTCTTGGGGAACAGCTTGTTTCTGAGATGTCAAGGCAAGCTTCTTGATTAATAATTAGATAAAAGTCAGTCAATCTTTGTCATTTTTGTTGGCAAGATTTGCTCTGATTTGGGAAAACACACAAGCTGAAGGAAAGGATGGAGTAAGCTGGGTTTAAAAGGAAATTAAATAAGGCTCTCCCCTTCATGAGCCATTTGTTCTGCTGCTTGCCTTTGTCAGCAAGTGACTTCCCATTCTGGCTAGAGAGCTGCACTGAAATTAGACAACAATCGCACTGAACTTTGCAGGAGTGGGTTGGACTTTCAGACATGCCAGAGCTTGAGAAACAAATACCCTTCATGCATACCCTTAAATCCTCTAGGAAAAAAATCCCACAACAACTCTGGTTTCAGAGGGCATAAAGTGCTCTTGTTTTCCTAGCACATATTCTATATGTGGAATGAAAAAAAATAAATAAATGAAATTACAGCTAATAAATTTGTTAAGTGCAGAAAGGTTTTGTCTTTACATATAACAGTGCTCAGTAGCACCGCTAAAGTTAAAGGTCTGTCAAAATTTTTGTCAATAAACCCCCAATTTTCATGAGTTTATTACTCGGTCATAAAAGCCTTTTTCTGTGTTCAGCTTGCCATATGAGTCCTCAGGTTCTGTCCCACTCCAGTCTGAAGCCTGGGGAGTACACAGATGTGATTCAGACCTGTACTCCACCCTGATTTTGCAGCACTGCGCACCATTAAAAAGACTTATTTGCCTCTGAAAGAAATAGAAAAGTGGAGGCACAAGTCTTTATGTTTATACCACAGAGAAACAGCATCAGAATTAGATAATTTTTAAACAATATAATGGAATTGTTTTGGCTTTATTTAGAGCTGCAGGAATGTAAAATGGAACAGGAAGCAGACTTCCAGGATAGGGTCTCCATTATGCAGTCTGACTTCATACAGGAGCTGTGTAAGAGAGAGATGGGGAAAGGGATTCAGTCTGACATTTAGGTGTCTAATGTTCTATTACTGCCCATGCCTAGGGTGGTGTTAGCTGCACTTGAACCTCAAAGGTAAGAATTGCTAAGGGACCTGACTGATCTTAAAAGAACCTTGAAAACCTTGAGACACTTCTGACAAACAAAACAAAACAAACATAAAACCACAAACAAACAAACAAACAAAACCAAAAAACAAACAACCTAAAACAAAACAAACCAGCAACCAAACCCCATGAAAATTTGTTCAGTCCTCCTAGTCCAGTGATCACAGGTATGTGAAGACAAGGCTTTTTCTCCAGTGGTTTTGAGGGATGAGGAGAGCAAGGACGTCTATGGACAATAAAAGCAGTATCAGTTTTTCTGAGTCAAAACTATCAGTCTGAGTAGTCACAACACCAAGCCTGCCAGAATTCAAGAAGTATTTGGGCAACATCTTCAGGCATATGATGTGTTTCTTTGATCTGCCCCATGCAGGGTCATGAATTAGACTTTGATGATCCTTGCGGGTCCCTTCCAACCCAGAATACTCTGCAATTCTGTGAATAGGAATAGGATCTAACTTCTCTGCATCCCAGCCCAGTGTTCTAATCACCAGTGTTGCTTTGTGATTTGAAATCTTCCAACTTTTACAAGATGCATCATTACTTGCTGTCTACAAGGGAGAGCGAGAGGCAAGACACCAGTGTCAGGTCAAAGGAGCCTTGATCTTGGAATTTCTTTATGTATCCACCTTAGTAAGCCTGATTGAGGATTGCTGTGCATCCTATTCCAATTTTACTCTAGAAAAGTTGATATTTGAAATATTTTGTGCAGCCACTTGATCTCACCTGTTGCAGGAAATTTGCCATCTGACCAGGTGCAAAGAGAATGTCTTGTCTTATTTGGGGAGTGCAGCCATGAGAGGCTCTTTGTACTAGGAGCTTAGCTTATTTGCACAAAAATCAATAGTCTTTTCTCTATGATACTCACTGAAAGAATCAAAAGTATTAATCCAACTACTACTTCTTACAAAACATTTGCTGACCTCAGTAGAATTTATTTAACTGCAAATGCAAGATGAAGTGGGGGGTAGAGGAAAAATGGGGTTCAGAGGCTACCAGCAGCTGAGCCTGCAGTTTGATAAGACAGATGGTGTTGGATGCATCAGCTGTATACGGGAACCTCTGTGTCACCACACAACCTTGGTGGCTCAGTCCAGCCTCTGAACCACAGCAGATTGCTCCCATGTCTCACAAGCACTGCTGTTGAGGCCTGTGCTCTAAGCTTTTTGTTTTCCTCTTTAGGATGTGTTCCTTCCCTACCATGGAGAAGGACAAGGGGAATGAACAGCTGGCATTTATGGGGTGGAGGACACCCAGATTTAGTGGAATGGTGCTTGGAAACAACTTTGAGATGCAAAGCAGAAAATGTTGCTTCTAAATTCTTCCACCCTCCACAGATGTTAGCCCGGGAGTCTATGTACCACACCCTTTCTAATCTGCCTTAGTGGCAGATCTGAAGCAATTGTAGCTCAAAGGAACTTGCTGTACTCCTATAGCAACCTCTGTAAACACAATGTCACAGAATTGGGACCAGCAGCCAAATTACCAGCTCACCGTCAGAAAAACAACAGCCAACACCTCTTGTCCTCCTACAAAAATGTCACAAAGTCCCCACTGACTCCTGCTGCTTCCTTCAGCCTGAATGATTTCTTCCATTCATTCACATGTGTTCTTAAATTCCAAGTCTAGCAGCAGCCCAAGCTGGGGTAGGAGCGATCCTCAAATCTTAGCACAATTCCTTCCTTCTCCATGTAGACAGAAAATACCCCAACAGTACAAGATGTTCTACAGCCACGTGTTCAGGCATAAAGTGCATTCTAATATGGCTTTTCTCAGAGGCTAGAAACCTGTGTCTGGTTCATTATAGATATGGAGGTTAATATCAACTGTCACCAAAAATTAAATATTTTGAGAGCTACAGATTAGTTGTCACTTCTTGCAATAGAAGCTGGCAGGAATTGCAGATGTCTTATGAGTGATGGCTATTCCTGGAAGTCTGTAGAGCTGGGGAATAAATTGTGTTTGCTCCTCCTTATCATGAAAAAGAAGAAGAAGGAAAGAACAACAAGAAGAAGATGATGAAGAAATCATAGTTCCTACAGCAGTATTTAGCAGTGATACATAGTAAAGGCACAGGTTTGCAGGATATGGAAAGAATGTGATCCTGATTCCAGGGAAGTTGAACAGATTGCCAGTTCCATGAAGTATCAGAGCATTGCTGTCAGGGAAAGGAAAAGCAAAAATATTTTTTAGACAAACAAACTAAACAATTCCTAAAATATTTGCAGGCTGTGACTATCAAAACTTAAGGAGAAAATATCCTTCACATGTGGACCACAGCATCTTGTCTCACAGTTCACTGCCTGGGAGACACGATGTCAAAACAGGCAGGGATGTATCCTGGATGAGTTACTGGGGACTACATTAGATAATCAATGAAAATTTTCATTGTTTTAAACCTTTTCTTGTATGCTGTTAACACCCCCTACCTTCTGTTCCATGTACCCATACTCTCACAGTCTCTTTTCCATTCTTATCTGAGTATATTGTCCCCAGTTTTGCTCAAACTGTAACCCAAAGGGAAAGGGGCTAACCTGAGACTCCTGCTCTTCTGAGGGAAAAACCCTCTCCCTAAATCCTCAGTGAGTACAGAACACGTCCCTACCTTTCTCCTCCTCAAGACAGCCTCTCTTCTGCTAAGCAAGGAACTTAAAAAAACATAACCAAACCAAACGTCTAAAATTTTGAAAGAGATGTGACAGTTTAAAAGGAATTGGGTAAATAGTTTACCCACAAGGACAAACAATATTTTTGTTTCTCTAAATAAGTTGTCTTGGGCATGTAAAACTACTGAAAACCCACAGGAA
Source organism: Hirundo rustica (assembly GCF_015227805.2). NCBI lineage: Eukaryota > Metazoa > Chordata > Aves > Passeriformes > Hirundinidae > Hirundo > Hirundo rustica. The sequence goes on along the minus strand of NC_053456.1, from coordinate 14,773,896 downwards.
TCTCATGTCTGAATCTCATGTTTGAGACTGGACTCCCAAACGGCAATGCTTTCAGTCCATGACCCTCCGGAAGCCAACTTCCAGATGTTAATGTGCAAAGTCCTGGGCTTACAGTTCAACTTAAATCTGTAACCACAGGATATGTTTTAGTGCTCAGAAGAAGAATGAGTAATACTTTCATAGCTGGAGGTTTTACAGTATAGATTTATGCAGCACCTGCCAAGACTGATTTAAATTTTTCTGATCCTACCAAATGGGAGAAGATGCACTAGAGGACACTTCATGAGCGCTGCTGGTTGTTTCAGTATTAAGTACTAGGTAGAATTGCAAGCTTGCCCTCAATGTCTTGTCACCACTAGGGCTTGAGGAGACATCCCTCCACTTTGTGGCTCTAATAGATGCTCTGATGCTGGCACATATTTCTGTTCAGAGACTCCTAATGATTCTCCAGTTTATGGCACTTGAACCACCAGCTCAGGTGAGATTGATGAAGAATTGCTGAAGTCCAAGACTCCAGTAATAAGGAACTGAAAATTGCCCCAAATTACTATCTTCAGTGTTGCTCTTCACTGCACCCTCCCTTTTAATCTGCTGTGTTTTATTGCTTGTTTGTGGTACAGTTACAACCTCCTTATTCTGTGATTCCCTTCCCTGAGCATTTAAATTCCTTATGTGAACTCAACCTGAGTTCCAGGTTAGCCTAATTTTTCTATATACAAATATATATTTACTGAACATCTTTAAAAAGTATTTGTGTGGGATTTAAGATAACATTGAAATTCCTTTTGCTGATGGTTTATAAAGCTATTTTCCCCCTGTCTAGACGCTTTCAATATTTGCAATTAGCTGATGGAAAAATAAACGGTGGAGTATTCTTTCCAAACCTCCATTGGAGAGGAAAAAAGGTCTCCATCATGTAAAGTAAATACTCTTCTGTCAAGTCAGCCAGGAAGAAGCTTCTAAAAGGCAAAAAACATGGAGGATGAGTCTGGGTAGTGTTGTATTAAGGTGTAGAACTTGGATAAGGAAGGGGTACAGAGATTTTATAGCTCCAGGGAGAAGAAGAAGAAAACAAGATACTATGCCAGAGACATTTTTCTTGGGCTGATTGCAAAATTAGCTGGAGCTGAAGCTAATTGATTGTGTAGGCAGATGAAACAAATTTGAGATGACTATAAATAGCAACAGTCTTTCCGTGCAGCTGTAAATCTGAGCTGGAGAGCTGTCTCCAATTCATTCTGAACATTTGCAAACATGGGAGAGAGAATAGAGTAAAATAAAATAAAGTAGAACAAAGCTTGGTCACATAAAGGAACCACAGGGAGAGCCCAGCACAGAGAGGAATTGTCAGGGTCAGCCTTTACAAGGCAGATGAGAGCTGGAATTTAATCTCAGAGATGTTGTGGCCTGATGCATTTTACCTGTCTCGCCCCCTCAACCACAGCCTGGGAGAGGCAGAATTCAGGGTTGGTTTTTTTTTGTCTTTACAGGATTTTATGTCAGATAGCGTTGCTGCTTTTCCATGGAGGAAGAGGGTGGGTAAAGCAAGGGGCTAGGACTGTTTGTCTGGGTACCGGCAGAGAAAAACACCACATCTCATCAATCACTGGAAATGGGAAAGACACTGTGTGCTCTATGCACACTGTGAATACATGTGGGCAGACCCTTGCCATGTTTTTTCCCCCACTCTTTGAGGTGGGGGAGTTGTGTTTTTTTCTTCAGGATTAAGCTACATATTTAAACTCTGCTCTACCATCTGTGATGAGCAATAGCCTGGTGAGGGAAAGCTAAGGCTGCAACCCAGAGGAGAGATGGCTGTCAGGATTAGGGTCTCTTGCATGTGGCTACTGGCAGCTTTCAGCATCTGTACCTGTATCCTCATCCTGGGTGGTCTCCAGAGAAGAGGATCTCTCTGTGGTGTAGAGACTTACAGGCATGGATGCAGCCTTCTTGCACCACTCCCTGGTGAGGGACCAAACCTTTGACCTTGTCTACCCATCTGCAGGAGGGGATCACCCTGTAAGTACCAGCTGACAACAAAATTCTCCCAGTTTAAGCCCAAAAGTGTAGAATTCCATTATATGGAATTGCAGAGTAATTTGAAGAATTGCATGACAGGAGTGCAATTAGGATGAAAGATGTGGTACTTGGACATTTTCAAAAGGGGTCATCAGGCTTTTACCATCAGCATTACTGTTCTAGTAATATCTACACTCTGCTCTGTTGTGTTGGGATCTGTGTTTCGCAGGAGAGACTTCCCACTCTGAGGAGTTATGGTTTACAGATACAAGCCAGACAAAAGGGTAGAAAGAAAAAAGACAAACACAAAGGTTTACCCAGCCACTAGTTGGAGGCTGTCTGCTTCCCACATCTCTCACAAGAAGGTGAGTGGGGTGACTCTTTTACAAGTAGGGCGAGCAAGGAGTGTTCACATGGTCAAATTGGGTGTGGAGGATGAAGAGTAACTTTTCCAGCTTGGGTGACTCCCTCAGCTGACCATGCTTCTGCTGAGTGATGACAAGGCAGTTCAGGTGCCAGCAAAAGCTATGCAGAAAGGAAGGACAAGCTGGGGCACTGTGTCAGGGCAGTTAATTCCACTGTATGCTCTGCTAGCTGTGGTTCTTCCATGTGATGTGAGCCACTACCCTGGGGAGAAGGCTTCCCTGACTTGGCTGAACCCAGTCCAGCTCAGCAAAGAGCTTCTGTAGTGTTCTTTTGCTAAATACCGTGTATTTATATGAATTTTAAAATTGTTCACCTCACAGCCGTAAGAATGCTCCCCTCTGCCTACACTCAGACCAAGCCCACAAGGTTATGATGTGACCATGATTCCTCTCTCTGACCCATTAAAACATACCCGAGGTCTGGGATCTCTCCAAGGCAGAAGGAGACTGGATGTTTCTAAAATGAGTGTTGGATAAGCAGAGTTAATTCTTTTGGGCTCATTCATGTGCTTGGGTTGGCCCAGCCTGCCAGGCAAAATCTGCTTGGTATGTTTCAAGGCCGGTATCAAAAGCAGCAGCTGCGGTGAGTAAACCAAAGACAGTGGTTTGACTCCTGAACCATCTAGGAGAACCCTCTTGGACTGTATTTCTCATGTCCTTTTTTTCTTTCTGATAAGAAAATGCCATTCCAAGACTAACATCCGCCCACTCTCAAAATCATGCATGCAATCTCCACCTGACCTGCCACCTCCCTCCTGACATTTGAAAGCATCTGTGTTTATCTTCTTTTTTACTGGGTTTCAAACTACAATTCTGTGTGCTCATGAAGGATTCTTTTATCAGCTTCAAGGCCAGGAACCTAAAAGGAGTTAACCTGGAGGTCACTTTCTAACAATTTCACTACTCAGTCCAAAGAATCACCTTGGAGATTTCATGTTTAATCAAGACATTTTTACAGCTTTTCTGCTAAAGAGAGAGGTGCACTTTGATTGAAGATAAAATCCATCAAATTATGCAATTCATTTCATCTGGCGTCGCGAAGTCTCTGTCCACTTGAGAAAAAGATGCTCTGCATCACAGAGAGAAAGGCTTCTTTTTGGGAGGATGGGCGAAGGATGATTGTTGGGCCTGTTCTTCAAGTCCAGTTTTAGCATCATTCTCCAGCTGAACCCTACCTGACTGCTCTGAGAAGACACACAAAGCAAATAAGTCCAATTGAATATACTCTGCTCTGGTCTGTGTATCAGGTTTGCTCTTTGGTTTCTTTCAGCTTTTATAAGTGTAACTTCCATTTAGAAGAGTCTTGACCTTTGGTATGACACTAACATTTCATGATAGTATGGAAATAAATGTGGAAATAAATTATATAGATCCATATTTACTTGCCTATATATCCATTAGTGTGCTATATAATTCATGTTTGACTTGCAAAAAGCCTGCTTGCACTTACCCTGGTCACAAAGGCAAATGGGAAAATTTGGGTCTACCAGGCAGCTATGATCAGGGGGCACTTCCCTTTGCTTCTACAGTAAGAATGTTCTACCAAGTTTTGAGACAATCTAATTTTCATTGCACACCATATGGTTCCAGGTCCAATATGGATTAACACACATGTCTGAATGGGAATCAGGTGTATCCAAAAATCAGGACCCCTACCAGGATAAGAGGAGAGTTGCAAAATCCCTGCAATACCTGTATTGACACATTTAAACCAGCTGTGTAGCAAGCAACAAGGAAAGGCTTGTCTTGTGCCTCTTACCCACTCACACCTCTTTCATGTTTTGCCCAGTTGGACATCTGGCATGTTTTTTACTACACACCCAATGCTGAGCTTTCATTTCAGGCGACCCATTCTGATTCTATCAGAGCTGACTTCTGCCCTTATAAATGCGTGAAACTCGAGGCTTGTCTTGAGGCAGAGCCAAACACTAGGAACGTTGCTCAGCAATGGGTCAACCTCAAAGGGTTTGAAGCATCTGCTCTTTTGTGCTCCCAGGGATTCACATGCTGATGCCCACAACTGTTGGTCTCTGAGTGAGGCAGATGGTGTTGTCCTGGGTGTCTGACCTAGCTGATTCCATCACAGTAGGATTCTTCTGCAGTTCATCTTACATCTGTTTCCCACTGGAACCATGCAAGAAGAGACTTGCTACTGGCATTATGTTAATGGAAACCGAATGTGTGCACCTGGTACATCCTATTGTACTCAAAAGGCATCCCAGCTGAGATTGCACAGGGATCTAAAATAACCAAATGCTGAAAGGTCTTGAAGAAAGAAGTTGGAGGAAGATCTTATTTGGCCCAACAGAAGTGAGAACACAGGTTCAAGACATAAGGAGAATGAGAAATTAGTCAGGGAGGAGGATACCAATATGACAAAATAATGAGACAGTTTAGCCTCACACATGATAGTGATTTGACAGAAGGAAGGTCTCTCAGTCCCTTGGCCCAGGCTTCCCAAAGCAAGGGATTCCTTTAATTGTAGCCAACACTGATAGAATTGGCTTCTCTTCAAGTCATTGGTACTTCAACTCTCCAGCTGTGCCAGTCACAGTCCAGTGTGAACTCCAGGCGTGCTGTCTAGTTCTGTCTGTGACATCATTACACATGGTCAGCAATAGCATATTCCTTACTGGACATAAAAATATGGTTTTAAATATGAATTCAGCTTTGTTCATCTCGCATCCTGATGTCTCATCTCTTTTAAGAACAAAACTTTGTGAGCTTCTAATATGTGAGTAAGAATGAAGCCACCAGAGATGTCAGTAGAATAAGCTGGGTCTCAGGGATGGAAAGAGAGGATCAGAGATCTTCATTCAAAGCAGACACAAAGCCTTCTGAAGAAAGTATAGGGGTGTGTGGAAGCTGCAAGACAAGCCAGTAGACTGGGTGTGGTGGAGGACAGCTGGGAACGGGGTGATGAAGTAAAAATGGAAAAAGTTGCTGGGTGGATCAAAGTCTAAACAAGGATTTATGAGAGACATACAAGAAATCTGTAGGGTGAATACCATGAGCAGTGACATGATTCGACCATGTTCTGAAGCTTTTGGAGTAGAAGATTAGGCAGATTTCCCAGGAGAAGATTGTCTTCCCCACTCCTTTACTGCTGAACTTCTCAAGAGCTCTACACTTACCCCTGAACCAGAACCTCCATCTTCACTTTACTTTTGCCTATCAGTGCTTCTAGTTTTCTTGTCTAGTTGCATGATCCTACTGATGCCAAGCTGGCTTAGCATTGATTTCTCATTTCACCCTAAGCAAGTTCTCTCCTTCTTTTTCATTTTTTGTTTCCTCAAAATCATCCGGCTGAGGGCCGAATGCCCTAAATTCCAAGAGATCCATTTTTTGTGTTTCTTTACTCTCCTTGGGAGCTTAAATGATGCTGTGGGCTCTCCATCCTGGAACATATCAGTGTTGGAAGTGGAAAGGGACTTCTGTCATGTCTAAATCTCCATCATATTCACAGGATTTTTCTGTTACTGAACACCAGCAGGCAAAATGACAAAGATAAAGCAAATCACCAAAAGCTTAGAAAATCTTGGGTACACTTTAGCCATCTCTGGTAAATACAAAGTTCCTGCAACTTCAGGGTGTAAGGAATTCACTCTGCTAGTGATTTTGAAATATATCTTCACACCATCCCTTGTCCTCAGCAGGCTTGGAAGGCACAAGCTGTCTAATTGAAGTGAAAGCAATTAACGGAGACATTTTTACTACCCTTATTAAAGGGAGAAGGAGGCTTTGATATAGCACAATATCCTCTCGGTGATGCAATTAATTTATTTTGGCTGGCCAGTGCTCTTGCCTGGGTCTGTGTGTTATTAGAGGGTGGTGCAATGGTTGTTCTTCCCACTGCTTGCAGGCCCTAGGGTCAGGTTCTGCTCCACCAATAATATGACTCATCTCTGCGTACAACAATTCCTCAAGTGATACCAACATCTGACTGTAACATCAGTCAGCTTCCAATCATCTGAATCCAGTAATGATGGCTATTTCCCCAGAATCCTCTTTAGAGCAGCTCACACACTTGTTCTTAACCACAGAATGAAAGTCAGCAGGGAACATGTTGGTTTTCACAAAATAACATGTGAGAAAGGCCCTAGGGTGGATATCATTTACATTTCTGTCCTCATTAATATGCCACTTCATTAATGAATTAAGTTGAGTGCCATTGCAGAAAGACATACTTGTCCTAATGCAAAGGATTCCAGTGTGACAGGAGGCAACCCACTCAATTTGGCAACACAAAATAATTAAGTACCCCTGAGTTAAGGCAGAGAAATAGTCATCTGACAACCCTGATTCCAGTTGCCCTTTGGGTAGCTCAGTGTGCAGCTATCAGCTATAAAAAGAATCAAAGCCAGCCTTATATAAACAGATAGGAAAAAAAAAATTGATAATAAAACCCATCTGCTCCCCACGCTTCTTTCTCTCTTAGTTTCTCTTGAATAAATGTCTTCTAAGTCAAATGTGCAGAAGAGCTAATTACAAAGGTGGATATATTAAGACAACCACATTTCTTCTTGGAAGAATTAAAGCAAAATTCTATGTCAATTTTCCACAAAGTTATTAAGAAGTAAAGAGACCTCAGCCAATCCAACCCCAGGTAACATGGTGCTGCTGTGGGGTCATCCCCATTGCGCTTCTCTTGGTTAATGGATGCTAGGGAGGGGAAGACAATGGGATGGAGAATTTGCATCCTCTGAGTTGAAGAAAGATCTTTGGAGCAAGTACTGCAACTTGATATTTTATTAAATCCTTATGGTCTGCATAATTAGAACTACTAGTTATGCAGTAGTTCCAGAAGTTGTTTAGGGAAGCCGGATTCTTTATGGCAAGGCAAATGGACCTTAAAAATAAACTCTGTTTTCAGAGGGAAAAGAGAAAGAAACTCAGGGCTAAAAAACCAGGGGTTTATTCTATAATATATCATGTTATTTCTCTTCTCTATGTTGAAGATAATCTATAAGGATCTATGAATACATCTTAATACTTTCCCTCCAGTTTGACACTTGTTATGAACTTTCTCCTGTGTCAAGGTATAACTGTGTCACTTACAGGAATTAGGAACAACACTTCTCTTTTCCTTTAGGTAAAACCCTGGACGTGATTTGCTCATGAATTCTGCAGGGAATAAAACCTCAGCCATGATACTGGGAAGAAATCTGGACAGTTCTTAGAAATCCTTCCTCTTTTCTGGAGGGTTGGAACAGGATTTCCTGATGATCAGAACAACAGATCAACTTGGAAGAGCACCTTTATGATTTCCTTGGATTTGACATTATTTTGCAGTGATGAATTTAGTGTCTGCCTGTCCTACATAGAAGAAGCAGTGAGAGCCAGTTAGGCAGATGAATGTGTTCTGACAATAGCATCTGTAGGACAGAGACATATTTTTGCCAGGAAACATTCAGTACTTTTAAATATTTGATATTTTTAGAGGTTTTTTTTTTTCATTTTTAAGCGTTTGTTAATATTTATTCCACATGGGTGACAGATCTGAAAAAGCCACAAGATTCGTGAAGATTCATTCACTTTATATGCTGTGGGCATTTTAAATTCTTGACTATGTTGCGTTCAGGAGCAGCTCTGCTCTGCTTGGAATTACCATCTATTAATTTCACTGGGAACTGGACTGAAATCCCAAAATTACAGTATATTTGACCAAAAAAAGTATGTCCAGGAATGTTTCCTGCTGAATAGGTACACATGAATCCCTTTGCAGTAGCAGTATATTATATTTTGGACTCTCTGGAAATTGGTTCCAAGTTCACTGTGAACACACAAAATGTTTTGTAGTACCCTTGTCACGGCTCAGAACTGACACCAGAGAAAGAGAAAAAAAATAAAAAAAAAAAAAAATTGACCCTCTGCCCAAATTATTCCTTATAATGGTTATGTGTGAGACCAACAATGATCTCATGGAAATCTCTATTTTGTGGTCATTAGATATTATTTACATGTCATCAGACTGGCTGTGTTACCTGCTCTGTCCCCTACAACTCACCTCCAGCAAAATTGGTGCAGTATCAAAGAAGGAATCTGTTTGAAACTCCTCACACCACCAGTTGTACCTTAACCACTTGTTTACTGGTGTTTAACTCAGAAAAGATCAGCTGCAAATGAAATGAAAGCACAGACGTGCAAACAGCATCTTCCAAAATAGGGCCAATGCTCACTTCACACAGATTCTGCAGTATAATGCTGCCAGAAAAGGACTAGTTATCTGAACCAGTGGGGATACTGGCTAGTGGGAGTATGAGATTATTCCTACTGCTATTGTTACCCTGCTACCACACGGAGTATATTAGGTGATCTCCATATGTGTAGAAAGATACAACCCACTCATCTCTTTGCTAAAAGCTCATATTCCATGGCTGGCAATATTCAAAGAGTGGAAAAGGTCAGCACAATATTTGTCTGAATTACTGCTGTGGGTTTCTCCCCCGGTTTTTCCTCAGCAGATTATGGTACATCTCTTAGCAGGGTAGGACTTGCACTCTGTGGTGGAAGATGCAATCATACCCTGTTGTCAACCAGTGTGTGTGGCCATAATTTGACAAATACAATATGAATGAGTTTGATGCAGGTTCAGTGTTTAAAGATACATGCAACACATTACTGGCTTTTTACTGTGGGTTTTAGGATTGTATTGTACTACCAATACAATACACACCAGCTGTACCTCTGTGCCTCTCAGCCAGCTGACACCTACACACCCTCAGGAGCCTTGGGGAGGCACAAATGCTTCTGTTTCTCCCATCTATACCCAGGCTCCTAGCAAAGGTGCAGAATTAAGAGTCTATTGAGACTCCCTCCACAGTCAGTTGAGGGAGGCTCATCACAGCTAAGACCTTAAGCATTCTTTGAGGGACCTTGTATTTATGGTGTGGTGCTCTCTGCACTCGGCACTGGCGAAGCCATACCTGAATCCAGTGTTTATTCTGGGGCTTCTCACTAGGAGAAAAACATAATGGGATTGAAGTGTGTCCAGAGAAAGGCAATGAGGCTGGTGAAGGGTCTGGAGCACAAGTCCTGTGAGGAATGGTTGAGGGAGATGGGGGTGTTTAGCCTGGAGAAGAAGAGTCTCAGGGAGGACCCTATAACTCTCTACAACCACCTGAAAGGAGGATGTAGCCAGGTGGGCATGAATCTCTTCTCACAAGATGGGATAGGACAGAAGAAAATGGTCTCAAGTTGCAGAAAGGGAGGTTTAGACTGGATATTGGGAAAAAAAGCTTCATCAGGTGTTGTCAAGCACTGGAACAGGATGCCCAAGGAGGTGATGCAGCCACCATCCCTGGAGGTATTTAAAAGATGTGTAGATGTGGCACTTGGGGATGTGGTTTAGTGATGGACTTGGCAGTGTTGGGTTCTTGATTTGACTTAATGATCTTAAAGGTCTTTTCAACCTAAACAATTCTGTTCCTATTATTCTACTCATAGACTACAGAGGCAGGGTTCCAAATGCTTAAAATTGGATGTCATGAATCTGGGTATTAAAGCAGAAGTTCAAAGCAGAGGGGAGAGCTCTTGTACAAGATGTTTACCTGAATTTTAAGAGCTGTAACACAGCAGTAACCCATTTAAAAGCCTTACCCTGCAGTAAGGACATCTTCTCTGGTGTATAATCCTTACTAGTTTACACTGTTCTGCTTGATTCCCTGAAGGAATTGTATCAGTCCATAGGGAGAAGACCTTACAGAGAACATCAGCTGTCATTAGGCAATGGTCAGTGAAAGCACTGAGTCACTGAAAGTGAGTGCTCCAAATTTCAAGGCAATAATTTATGAACTCTGAGGAGAGATATTACCAAGACTACTTTGCTTTTGATACTTCCATGCTAAGGTAACCACATGTCTTCTCATTGAAGGAAGGTAAATCTGAGCAGAAAAAGTGGTGAGTATCTGATGGTGTCACAAAGAGAAACTGCACAAACACTAAGACTAGTTCTTTTAAGTTTAGATTGGAGTTCCTGTGTTACTGCAAACTTCATATGTGGTGGTGGGCATCACCTATCTCCTTAAAAGTAGATCCACATATATTTAGGTGTAGCAGCCATCAAGAAGGACTTACCTCATCCCAGGTTTTACTTAGAAGTAGGTGGGCTCAAGCAGAATAAAAAATTAGATAAACAAATTGCCTTAATTTCCTATTGGAAATGCCAAAACAAGGAACGACCTAAAACTCTGCCTCCTGCTCTGAGCATCAATGCCAGGATTGCCAGTTTTCCCTTCCTTCCTAGATGTAAGCGGATGTGCCATTTTTAAATAAAAACTCAAAGGGAAACCAGTCTTTGCAGATATATTGCTATTTTGTTATAATGCTAAGTGAATCAGAGGAAAGTCCATATACACCAGAAGAAAGAAAGAAAGAAAGAAAGAAAGAAAGAAAGAAAGAAAGAAAGAAAGAAAGAAAGAAAGAAAGAAAGAAAGAAAGAAAGAAAGAAAGAAAGAAAGAAAGAAAGAAAGAAACCCCAAAACAAAAACAACAAACAAACAAAAACAAACAACCCCCTCAAAAAAAAAAAAACAAACAAAAAAAAACCACAACCAAAAAAAAAAAAAAAAAAAAAAAAACACAAAAAAAAAAAAAAAACCAAAAAAAAAACAACCCCCCCCCACACTGATCTGAGACAGACAGTTTTATTTCTGAATTGGCTCAAAATATTTTGAGTCAGATGAGTTCAATAACGAATTACTTTCCAGTTACAGTGGAGGGTTACAGTTCAGGACATTTTCTCGGTAGATGGGACACTCTTTGTTATCCTATAATGCAATGCAGATGTTTCTCTCTTTGCCCTGTGCAAGGATGATTATCTATATGGGTTTTCAGAGTTTTCACACAATCCAGACATGGAGCCTGCGAAGAGCAAACTTCCAAACTACATGTCCCAGAAGGCTGTAACACAAGGGAAAACTCAGAAGTGAACAAACATAGAGCATTTTGGGGTCATTTTGACACACCACAAAAAAACATTTTGATTTCAGGAATGGTGAAATATTTTGTTTTGCTTGAAAATGTCAGGAAAAATGCTGTGACGTTGCCAGAAAAAAGGAAAAAGGTGGGGCTTTTTGTTTGTTTGTTTTTGTGGGTTTTTTTGTTTTGTTTTGTTTTGTTTTGTTTTGTTTTGTTTTGTTTTCCCAAAATTTCCACCCAGAGAAAAAGTCTTGACATTTCAGTTCTTTGTTCCAATGTGGGATGAAAACAAACATTGAAATGTCAGGATTTGCAGCAGGATGAATTTTGCCAAATTTTTGGTGTAATGCCTTGGCCCCAGAATTTACATCTTACTTTGAAGTATTGGGTGGATGCTTAGAGGGTGGAAGGCATTTTGTAAAAGAGTATCATATGTTCATAGGAACCTAGACACCTATGCGTTCCTGTGATGTTTTACACCATTTAAAGATTGCAGTTAACAGGTAGTGGATGCAAACAAACTGGAAGTTAGCACGAATCAACATAGAAATTCTTGTCTATTTACTTAGTTTTCACTCCTATAAGTGGAGAAACTGCCTTAGCTCTGTATCTGATTTTAACTTGATTAATGAAAATCAGAAACAATGAGAAGCTCATGTCTTGAAGTCACTGGAAGTGGTGTTTCAGTGAGAAAGGAGGAAGGAAAAAACCCCAAGTCATCCTTAGCCAGCTTGGCCCAATGCAAGCTTTGGAGATATCTCAGCAAGTATGGCAAATGTGATAATATGCCCTATTGGCTGTAAGTAATTAAGGAGCATAAATCTGGACAACTGTCACAATTCACTCTGTACAAATATCCTTAGAAGGATTTGGTTCTGCCTGCATTGAACAGTGACAACAGGATTATGTGTGGATATTGCTTTATGGGGAACAGGCACATTGACAGAAGTATTTATACTTTTACTGCTTTCATGGATTCCTTAGAACACCACCCTTTACGTGGCCAAACACAAACTGCAAACTAAAAAGGTAAGAAATACAGAAGAGTTGGAAAATGCTTTCTGCTGTCTCTGGATAATCCAAACATTCCAGCAGCAAAACATCAATTCCTATTTTGCAATGCCACACATGAGCACCTAGAGGTGGTAGTACATGTCAAAGCTCCAAAGGCCTAAACACAGGCTGTGTTTAGGTGCAGAAAAGCACAAGGTTGGTGTATGGAAGAGCATTTTTTGAGTCAGCCCAGAACCTTACCTACAAGAGGCCAAAGGAAAATACTAGTTCAGGACTCCAGGAAATGTAGCATGTACAGAGAAACTCTTCCCTGTTTCTTCTGGATATCCAGTCATCAGAAGTGGGGAGCTCTGATCAGATTATCACACTTGGATGCCACCAGTGGACCTGTCCTTCAGGAGTTATCCTCATCCTTTTGGCCACAGGGGCTGCTGGACTTTACACACTTCCTATCAGCTGCTACCCATCCCAACGCACACAAAGGTGGGACACTGCATAGAGTCATCTCTACAATCTGGAACTGGCCAAGAGACACTCACTTGAACTTCCCTAAATTAATAAATCCCTTGGTACCATCAGATAAATAAAGCTGCTTTACCTTTCCATTTTACAAGATTCTTTGAATCAGCAGGTTCCTGGCCCAGTGCCTTGGACAGATGTTGAATTTTTGCTGAACAACAACGGAAAACTCTCACCTCCTATTCTAAATTTATGATGTTACTGGTGTAACAGATCTGAAAATTTCTGAACAACCTAATCTAGGAGTTTCTAATATGTACAATCAAAAATGGTCAGAGGGATGCAGACATTATGGACAGTCCAGAAAAATGGAATGAGGCATTTTCAAAATCCTGGGTGGATTTTTTTTTTTTACAAAAGAAATCTCAGTGGACTGCCAGAGAAGATCACTTTGAGTGCACAGGGAACATGCAGTTATTTGAGTAATTTGTAAAAGGTATATTTCACCGTGCAATGAAGATGCTAGACAAGGTATGAAAGCTTAAAATCATGTCATGGCTGTTAGAATTACACCTTTATTATTTATTTCACAGTCTCTGAGATATGGGATGAACTGAATTAAATGCAGTACCTTTGCACCAGGAAAAACATTCTTTTTTTACAAAAAGATTTTTGTATTCGTGTAACGCACAAAATTTTACAATGAGACACTGGTTTCCTCAAGGTGATTTATCTCAGCTGGGCATGGAAAAAGGCCAACATTCCTTCACCTCCACAGTACTGTGCTTTGTCACCAAAAGATAACAGCAACTTAGAACAAAAGGTTGTTCTGGCTTCAAGTGTCTTGTAAAGAAAGAAATGAGGAGAGTTTTCTAGCTAAAAGATCATGAACCCATTTGCATTCAAAGAAAAAGATGAAGGTGAGTGGGACTTTCAAAAACAGAGGAACCTGTCTTTTCCTCCACCTTGAGTTCATTGGGAAGCTGACCTTTTAAAGATGGTCCCTCAACTACATAAATTTAACAGTTTGTGGTCTGGACCACTATTTTATAAAAGCCATCACATTTCTCAGTATTGGCCTGAGAAGCAAACTCTCTGTCAAGAGACATTCTACAAGTTTTAATTACTTTGCACGAGTGCCACTCTCACTCTGGGACAGAATCATCACCTTTTCAGGCCTTTCAGCCCCTGAAGAGAGAAACTGGCCACAATGCTTACTCTGCTTTGAGTACCACCCATGTCCTGAGCCCTGGGCTACCTCACAGATGCCTCCAGCGTGCCTGCAGACCGCCTCCACAGGCAGGCTGAGTCCTGTTCTACCCAGCTGGCAGAGTCAAACCTACCTGGAAGGATGCTCTCCAGCTATGCAAGAGGCCATGGCCAAAGCCTTAGCATGTGGGCAGGAGGCAAGCACAGTCTTGAGGCCACTGTCAGCAGATAGGAAAGACACGTCCACAAAATCAAGTGAGAAACTTAAGGAATGGCAGCTCTGAAGACATTGACCCAAGGCAGGAGGCCATATGAGTATGGAAGACAGAAATAACATATGCTACTGAGCCTGAATAGTCCCTTCCTAGTAGCCCAAGAAAAATTCTCAGTGAAACATGGCTGAGCCACTACCTCACATATGAAAAGAATCTGTCATATCCAAGATATCAGTCATTTGCCTAATAAAGAAAAAATGTTACATTCCCCTTTCCCTTCTGGAACACAAATGACTTCCAAGGATGCAAAATTGCTTTTTATATCTCATTACTAAGGCAACAATTAGAAGCCTGGATTAGACTCTACCCTACTTTTTTCCTAAGAGCTGTCGATTCTGACTCTAAAGGAGTTTGCTCCTCTGGACATCTTCTAACACCTGTTGCTTCAACTCAGCACCATGCTGCCTAACACCCATCATCATATTTTGCATCTCCCAAAGAGCCTCATGTAGCTCCAGTGTCAGACTGCACTGCAAGGTGTAAACATCATCAGAACAAACCTGTTGGTGTGATGGCTGAGGATCCATGACATCGAGAGAGATGGATTTCAAAGTGATTTTGATGTGCAGACAACCAATTTTCCCCTTTAAAAAAGTGAACACTGGACAATTTGATGTGAGCAGAACTAACCAGCCCAAGGAGAAAGAAAACAACAAAAAGAAGAAAAAGAAAATGAATCCATGCAGTTCCCACAGCTTAAAAAAAACCCCCAAAAACAAAAACCCAAAAAACCTAGAATAACTGAATGTTCCCAACTTCCTCACAAGGGAAATGATTTTGTGTGCCAGTGCTAGAGAGGAGGTTTGGAGGCTGCCTTAGTGAATGGAGTCATGCAAGGTAGCATGGAAAAAATAAAGGAAAAGGGTGGTGGAAGAATAGTGATAATAAAACACGTTAAAAAGATAAACAGAGCACTAACAAAAGGTGTTGGGAGCTGAAATGTTTTTAAAGGGGGGTTGCTCCTTTTTGCCTTAAGTCAAGCACAAGGCTGTTTTGATGGAGTGGAGAGGGACAGTGGACAAGGTGCTGTATTCGGACTCAGCTGGGCAGGGTTCTACTCCTAACTTAAATCCCGACACACTGCATAACCCTAGGCAAGTTCCTCCCCTTTCCTGGGACTCATCTTCTCTCCTACTGTTTGCCTGTCTTCTCCAGTGTACCTGTGACCTCCGAGGCAGGGAAGAAGACAATGTTCCAGAGCTGAGAACATTCTGGGAGTGTCTTGCTTGAACAGAAGTCCTCTGGGCAGCCAGAAGTCAAAACACTCCCTGGCCTCATCAATATTTTGCCGGGAAGCAGCTGAGCTCTTGGCAGCTCTGATGCTCCAGGCATCCTCAATGGCACCAAGAAACAGCTTTGAAGTGGGGGATTTTCCTGAATGGTAGGGATTCCCCACATTTTCCCAATCCAAGATCCAAGACAGTAGCCCTGGAATTCCCAGAATTCAGAGCAGTTGGCTGGTTTTCTTTCCTCTTTTTTTTTTTTTTTTTTTTTTTTTTTTTTTTTTTTTTTTTTTTTCCCCTTCAGAAAACAGGCAAAAGTATTTTCATTCCTCCTGTCCTACCCTCTTAAAAAAAAAAAAAAAAAAAAAGAAAATCTAACAGTAGACTCTACCACATGCAAAATTTTGTCTGCTCTTTTCCTACAAAATTAGAAAAGAAATCAATTTTTTAATACTTTGGAATTGATCAGGAAGTCATTCCTGCTAAGAGCTGTGGGACAGAATCCTTAAGTCCCTCCTTAACCATCCAGATTTGAGCAAATGAACACTAGTGTCTGGGTCAGACCACAAGTTCAGCTGTGTTGCCATCCATAACTAGCAGATTTCAAGGGCATTAAGGACACTATGATCATGTTTTGAACGTTCCCCTTCCTGACTCAAGTCCTCTGTGGCTCTTGCTGAATCAGAGGTGAGTGTCAGAAAAAGTATTTTCTTCCTAAAATCTTTCTAGTAACAATTTGAAGCCAGGTAAGGAGCCCGTGGAGTGAAGCTGGCTTAGATGGGCAGGATGAAGAAGTATCTATTTTCATCACTGCTGAACAACCTGACTTCACTGGCACTGCCTTTAAAGGCTGGCTGTAGGATTCTAGACTCCATTTATTGTCTATAGAGATAGATATGTACCCTCAGGAAGCAATTAATCTCTTCTTGGTCTATGTGTCCTCACATTTCACCTCTTCCCTCCTCCCTGCAAAGGCAGTCTGGGGTGTCCACCTCAGCTTTAGAAAACTAAATTTTAGATATTCAGGCTGGGGTGAATTTCCCCTGGAGGTACCAAGTATCTGTGACAGACATCACAGGATCCCAGGTAACAACACAGACCAAGAAAATACAATGTTTTTACAACCGTGCTGTTACTCCCCTGGCTGATGGAAGAAATATCTGTGGGAAAAAAGTGGTATAGTCAACAATCTCAAGATGTAGCCCAGGAAATCCCTGAACTACCAGCTGTGGTATCTGAGAGGAGATCCCAAGGAACAGATCACTCAGACAGACTTTCTCACTCTTCCTTTCAATCTCTGAGACAGGATGCAGGATCAGGGATTGAAGGTTGTTTGAAGGTCTGACTCCGTGATAGCTACCTTTTTATTTCCTCTTGTAACAGCTCACCTAGAATGTAATGGGATGTAAAAATGTCTTAATAATGATAGGCATGGAAAAGCAGAAATGTTCACCCGTGTGGGAAATGTCCCATTGGAGTTCTTACCACTATCAGACACTGAAGACAGAGAATTGCATAGAAAAAAGTGTCTCAATACCCACTTCAGTATTGAAATCACTTCCTCATCGTATTTTCACCACAGGGAAGAAAGCAGAGACTTTTTGACTTCTCTGCTCTTGGCCACCTTAGGTCCTACATCTCTCAGGTCAATAAAGGTAGCACCATGCTAGGAGTACATGGGAGTTTTCACAGTGCAGGTGTGTCCAGCAGCAGTTGATACATGGATTTGCATCTTAATAACTTAATAACATCTTGAATAACCAGCTCTTGGTTAAAAGAAGTTAAGCCATTCATACAACATAATACACTGCTTTTTTTCCCTCTCCTGCTTTATAGTTATGTTATGTTATCTTAGAAGTGCAGTTTTTGGAAGGCAACTGGTCACTGACACAGGAGAAAAGCTCTGAACACTTAATAAATTTAAAAGACTTAATGAAATAGAAATATTCATGACAAAGAAAACATATTTTCTGCATTAAAATTCTCCCAAATAATGAGCTTTTCACAACACTCTAGAGATGGAGTTTGTAACTTTCACAGCCAGCAACAAGAGGTTTATGTACCAGGGTCCAAAATCAACTAGAGGGTTTATCTCAGAATGATCTTCTTTCCCTTCTCCTCAGCAGCTGCTTAAACTACCACTGAACTGCTTAGAAAGACTCAGTCCTTGAGATGGACCTCAAATTCCTTTTGGACCCTCCACCCTCTCCACTTCCAACCAAGCCTTCACTTCATAAGCACACAGCCCTTAATTTGATTTCCACCCCTTGGGATTTACATCTTTGATGTAATTCTCTTAACGTCAAAGGCATTATGGCAAGGACTCATGGGGGATCTTGTGTACAGTTGTGTTCCAGGCTGGAGGAATTCACATTCCTCCACCACACCCAAATTTGCCCTGGGTTATCAATACTCTGATAAGCAATTCAAATGACTTTAGACTGGTTAAGGAATTTATCTACTCATATTTTCCTCCTTCATTTTCCCTGGGTTCCCTCCCCTTTGATTTTTCACTTTTCAGCAGTGACACTCCAGCTGATTCCTAGATCTCTGGATTCCTACCTCCTCCTTCTGTTGTTGCTAACACACAACTCTGTCTGGAGCCAGATTTAATTAGACCACAAGAAAAATTAACCACAATGAAGTTACATCAAGGGTGTGATTTCAAGACAGAAGAGCACAAGAGCCAGGAAACAGAGAAAACTTAAAAAAAACAAACAAAAAAAAAAAAACAAAAAAACAACACCCAACAACAACAACAACAACAACCAAACTAGAAAAGAAGAGGAAAAAAGTACAATAAATTTTGCCCTAACCCTGTAGTGTCCCACCTCTAGCACAGCTATTATGTTCAAACACGGTTTACACAGTAAGCAGTTGATGACCAAAAGCCTTGGAAGGAGAAGGAAAGGCCTAGAGAGGATCTGCCGGAACTCTTTGGCCCTATAGCGTTATTGTGTGTGGGTTTGATGCTGTGCCAAGCTTTATGACACTTACATCAAGGTTTCTCTCTGCACTGATGCACCATTGAAGTTAAATCACCTACCCATCATGGAATTTACAATGATTTCACTGTGCTTTGGTTGAGAACATGTTGTCATTACCTTCCCTTTTTTTATTACCCCAAATGCCTTTCCAGCTCATAGCATACTCCAGGAACTTCCTTGCTGCCATGTTTGTATGTCATTGTGTAAATTCAGCAATGAATACAATAGAGGCCTGGTCTATCTCGAGGCCTCCAGGCATTGATGTAATAGGAATAATAAAGCATAATCATAAGGAAGAAAATGGCATGTAGCTCTGCCGTGTGGAGTATGGAAATGGATGTGGGCGATGTAATTCAGCTGATGCTGATGTAATTCACTCCTACCAAATGGAGGCAAAGGGCCCAGAAAAAGGTTCCTCCTGCACAGCACCAGCAGAGTTATGCCAGTTTCAATAAAACCCTTCTTTGGTGGAAGAACCATCCTAGTTATTGCAACATGGTGGAGTTTGAGGCTGTGCCTTCTTAGGTTTGGGGTTTAGTTTTTCCCTTCCACTGATTACTTGTAAAAATTATTTTATTTTACCTAAAGGAAAACAAATAGAGGAAAAAACATTGTCTGATAACTTGTGTGCTGGATAACACATTAATAGAGATCTGTTCCTAGATTTTATTCTAGAACATTTCTTCCCTCTTCGTCCCTTGGCTTCCCCCTTCATGAATTAAAATAGCATAGAAAAGTTTACAAGCTCTGCACCTCTGTCAGGAATTCTAAGCTTAAAAGGATGTAGTTGGTTTGGAATAGTAAATACTCAAGTTAGAAATTGTGCCGTGCAAAATGCAGAGCACTAGTTAATTTTCTATTGATTTATAATGGAGCTTTTCACTTTGGTTCTCAGATTGAATTGGATCTCTGTGTCTGTGAATTACTCCACTGAGAGCTGGAACATGTAGTCATTGATCATGTCTCATTTCATCTAGGGTTTCTCCCGCTTGGGAAAGTGCTGTTAACCCAAACCTCAGGCTCATAGTTTCCCAGGACAAGCAGTTCTGTAGCTGGAAGGATATTTGGTCAGAGGTTCAGTACTGTGATTTGGTAAGATGAAAACTGGAGATAGGGAACTTCTCTCTGTAATGAACTTTTTAGTGGACTTTCCTGGTTAATTATATCCCAGATGATTTAAATGTCAGGCTGATTAAAACCAGAGTGGAACTGGGAGGTGAGGGAGGTGAGGGAGGTGAGGCTAGGCAACTGGGGAATCTATAAAAGCAGGCAAAGTTAGAAAGCAAGCCTTCCTTTCAGTCAGACTCATCTGGCAGCTGGCTGGAGTTAGCAGGAGATGAGAGAAACTTTGTTAGTGGTGTGTACCACCTACTTTTAGATATAGCTCAGTGGGGAACTTTCTTTGTTGGGTATGGGAGGGGTTTGGCTTCAACTAGTCCTCTCACAGATGGAGTCAGGCTCTTCAAAGAACAAATTTAGTCTCCATATTATCTACCCTTCGGCGTTTCTGAATGGCTCTCTGGTGCACTTAGTTGAATAGAGAACAGTTATCAAGCCAACCACAGGATTTTGCAAACCACCTTAGCATCGTTGTAGGTATCTCAGCTGAACACACCTACTCTTTCTGCAGGTATAAGGGAGGAAAATACTAAAACAAATAAGTGAACTCCCATGGTTCTACTTGCTGTCCTGTGCAGTGAATCAAGGAAAAAGCATTGAATCACATAATGGTTTGAGTTGGAAGGGACCTTAAAGATCATCTAGTTCCAACCCCCCTGCCACTGAAGCTGAGCAATATGCTACTAATATGCCTCCTCATGTTTTGAAAGACAGAGACTGGAAAAAGATGGCAATATGATCTGATCTGGAAGATCTGTTTGTGAGGAGAAACTGAAAAAAAAAAAAAGTGGGAAATAGAATGTGCTGCTTGTTCCTTGACTCTGTTGACAGATGTACACACACAAGCAGCTTTTACAGCAATCAGGAGTAAGTGATGAGTTTTCTGCCATTAGATATTTTTTGCCAAGCACAACAAGCTTTTGAGAAAGCATGAATCTTTCAGCAAGTAACAGAAACATTTACGGTTAGGAATATGCATTGGGGAAAAATGAGATATTATGGAAGAGATGACCTCTGAGATAAATCACACCGAGGATCAAGGAAGCAAGTTTCTTTTTCTGCTTCTTTCCCCGACCTTCTGGAGGACTCTGCATAAGACTTTTTCCTTCTGAACTTGTTTCCCATTTGGTTCTAACATAGAGTGGAAGGACCTTCTCTCTGTGTCCAGTGCTCACAACAAGTGACCTTTTGATTTTCACTGATTTAGTCTCTGAAAACCCCCCAAAGGAAAATACAGCCCTTGTATTCTCCCTTTTCAACTGGACTGGAAGTAAATTTCTCTCCTAGATAAGTTGTGGGTGTCTTCCTCTGAAGCACCTATTCTGGCTACTCACTCTTCTGTCTCCTTCAGTACAAACAAGACTACACCTATCCTCAGAGAAAGTAAAAGGGCTAAAGACCAGGGAAAACCACAGGAGCAGAAGAAATTTGAGGAGGAAGGGTCCTGAAAGACCACCTCTTCCACTGCTCCAGGAGAGTACCCGACACACAGTATGAGCTGCCTGCTGTGCTCCAGCTGAAGGCTGGAAGGAGGCAGGAAGAAAATGACTGGGAACTTCCACTCCTTGAGCCTCCTGGTGCCACTTCTCATGGACCTCTCTCCGGAGAGCCAGTTTGTCAGATCCAAATCTTTATCTGTTAGCCACTAAGATACCCAGGTTTCTGTGCACCTCTGTGAGACACCAGTTCATTACCTACTAGGGTAAGTGCTATCTTTTTCTGTTCTGCTGTCCCATGCAGTTGTCTTCATGCAGAGAAAATTTGTCTGGGCTGAGGAGAAATTCCAGAAGCAACAGTGGGCAGATAAAACCAAGAAGGTTTCAAGAGTGGTGATGCCAAAACCTGGGCTTTAAAGATGCGTCAGCAGCAGGGATTAAGGGCACAACTGAGCCTGTGGACTTACTGATCATCAAAAGGCCCTGGAAAAGAAAGTTCCAACTCAGGCTTGTTGTCCTAATGCGTGACTTTGTGCCCCTATCATGAGCAGTCCAAGGAGTGTGCTACTGCTCTGTGGCAGGAGTGGGGCGGAGCCCTTGGTACAGCCTGCAAGGGGCACGGAGCAGCCAAGTCCAGCCCTGTGACAATAGCCCAGCAATGGCAGAACAGGCCTGCATCTGCAGGCTGACTCTCCTGCTGTTTCTGGAAACAGTGCCTCAGCAGAAGCAACTGGGAGAGGTTCTGTAAATGAGGGATTGGGCTGGTTTCCGTTTCCCATACTACACATTTTTGGTGGCCTTAAAATACCTTTTGACAGTGCAGGATATGGGTATGCAGTCAGAACATTTTTCTGCTTCTGGAAATGTTGTTCCTGCACTGAGCTGCCCTCATTCTCCACTTTCTTCTCCCCCCTGAGTTGGAAATGCACGAGTAAGCGTATGTATTATTTGCAAACTTGCATAGAGGCCAGATCTTCTCATGGTTGAATTACTAGCCAGCCACTCATCCTGCCTCAAAGTAATGCTTTCTCTCGTGAAACTTTCCAAGCTGGTTTAATCCACCTTGGGTGGCAAATGTTGCCTGCTGGCACACACTTTGCATTCACCAGAGCTTAAATTAGCCCTGGGTAATTCCAGAAATGTCTCAGTCTGTGGAAAGGATTCTCCAGCTGAATGCATCACGCTGCATGCTCTCCTCCCTCTACCTGGGTAGTCTCTTAAGTTCAAGGGCTGGGAAGTAAAGGGCCAAGAAGGAAAGAGGGAATGAGCCAGTTATTTGGAAATATTAGCATATCCTCTCTCTCCAAGACAGGAGACTGAGTGGTTTGAATAGGAGATGCCTCAACAGCCATTTCACAGGAAATCACCACAGCTGGGGATTCTTGGCAGGATCAAGTGGATCTGTGCTCTTTTCTTTCTAGACAGGGGTGTCTCTGCTTTGTTCCCTCTATCTCCAAAGTGTCACCTACACTTATGGCCTAGTTCTGGGATGGTTTGCAGCAATATCCTATTTTCCATCTATAGGGACAGGGATACTCTTGTGACAGGGTTCACCAGAGGGTGCTGTTACACATAGCCTTTTACATTTTTGCCTAGCCTGGAATGATAATGTAGCTTTTTAAGGGGACAGTGAAATGTTGCCTGTTTTAATATCTCAGCTCCTTTTCTGAGTAGGAAACTGCAAAAAGTAATGGTTTTCCTCTTCTTCCTCTCTTCTTTGAGGGGTTTAATTTTGGGGGGTTATTTGGCTTGCCTTTTTTTTTTTTTCTTCCTCCAGCTGTCAACAGGAAATTATTCTTGTTGCAGTTTTCCTCCTGGTAAGAAGGAGTTTACAGACTGCTTCTGTTCTGCTGGGAAAGCATAATTAATTGGTTTTACACTCCTGACCTGCTTTCCATGGGCTGGGTTTCTCCTGTGGTAGAAGACATCTACATTTGCTATGGTTCCATAGAAAGAAGGATGCCCCAGTTTCCCTTCACCACCACCATGAAGACCTCTGAAGTCTTACTTGAGCCCAGAGGACCAGGTCCATTCCTATTTGGAATGGAGGGAGTTAGGGACAGGCTGCAAGAACTGTCCTTTCTGCAAAATAGGGACAAGCTGTCCAAAGCAGGACACATTTATCAGTTCTGCTTTCCCTGAGAAGAAGAGGATGGCAATGATCAGGCCAAGGGCCTGCTGTTCCTGGGCAATTTGACAGCCACAGAACATGTTGCAAACAGCTTTCGGGCTTGCAACAGAGACCTGTTTGTTTTCCCTGTTTAGTTTGGGAACCATGCATCCAAGCAAACTTTGTATGTCTCTATGTATAAGCCTATACTGCAGCCTATTGATTTCCTTCACCCTTGGCAAGCATATCACAGAGGATTTTGGCTTTGCCTGTAATCTCTTGAGTGGATGAGACTAGAAATTTAAATGAGAGCTTAACTTGCTGACTGTCTGCACTGCCCACATGATGGCTGCTCCTTTGGCTCCAGTCTGGAGCTGTCTGTTTCGATGAGAAGACAGGCAGAGGGCAGGAAGGGCTGGTTCCCATCTGTGCTCTGCCGCTGCAGACACTGCAGATGAAACTGGTTCCAGGGACTTGGCTCTGCAAACCGGATCCAGAACATGAGCTTGTCCCTGAGAGGCTGCTCAGGTACAGGGTCTGTTATTTTTGACACATGCCTGGTTTTAATCTTGAAGCAAGGCCTGAATGCAGTCTCCTGGCTCACCGACAGTGTGCTGCGTGTTGCTTTGTGGTCCAAGCACAAGATACTGAATCCATTCCTTCTTCTTCCTGTGCAAGAAGCAGCCGGAGGAAATAGGAGTTTATGGTGGGAAGCTAACATCTTATTTCTGGGGTGGTCTTTTTATCACCATATGGCTTTAGTGGGAGCAGTGACCACCCATGCAGTAGAAGGTTTGGTGATCCAGTCTACAGCTTCTGCAGAGAGCAATTTTTTGATCACACAACTTTGCTGGCAATGTGGTTTCCTCTAAGATTTTCAAGTCAGAAGTTCTGAGTCATCTTGGATTTTCCTGCCCTAAAACTAACTGTAACAAATGAAAGTATAGTCCAACAATACATCTGAGTAAAGGTAAAAAGTCTTCTCCTAGTGAGCAAATATGAAGGCACCAGTAAATTCCAGTCCATGACCACTTTGCTAATCAGAGCAGCTTTTTCTAAATTACTTTATAACTTGAAAGCCAACAGAAAACTTGGCCTGAGCCACTGGTAAGAGAAGGTAAGCAATAAACTTAGTAGTGATGGGATGTATATCAGCTTCTATGTGATTTTATTTCTTAAAAAAATAATGATATTAAAGGCAAGACACCCAATAAGAATCCCACCAGATACCTTTCTAGTTTATTTTAACTGGGAAGTGATGTTCTCTTTGAGTATTGACATATATTCTCTTCTCCACTTTGATTTTCCTCCAAAAATAGTCCTGAGTTAATCCTTTCTGTATTTGTGAATTTGAAATAATCTTTCTATTTGTGCCAAGACTTTACAAGAAATTAAACTTCTCCATCAATTGCACAGTGCTTAAGGTCGCTGAAACAGTTTCCAGGATGCTGGCTTGATTTTACTGAATGGAGAACTAGTGCTGCAGCAGTCAGTGCCTGAGGACCTGAATCACCCCTGCCAGAGAGAGGTGGGGAAGGAGGAAGTTTTCCACTTCCATGTGATTCATCATATGATGCTCTCAGGCACTGAAGTGAAATCCTGACAATAACACATCCGTCCAGGAAGTGGGTAAGAAAAGGCCCATTTCACTTCTTTCAGTGAAATTTGTTAAATCCCTTTTTGCCTACACTCCAACCCTGTAAATGTGTTTAGGAAGTTGGGGAATTATATTCTTCAAGGGATTAGAGAGCTTTATTTTAACAATATTGAAGTAAACACCTTTGTCTATAACCTCTTAAGGAGTTTGAAAGGTTTCATTCAGTGGTGCTTATTGCATGCTACACAGACAATTCAGCTGGCCTCAGAGAGGCAAAATGTCCTAATTTATTCCATTGATACCCACATGGGATAGAGAGAAACACAAGTAAAACCTGGATGCTCCAACTATTTTGGGGGAGGAGAAGCAAATTTTCCAGAAGTTCTCCTTGAGATATTGCAATGATTCTTGGCTGCCCCTAGGAACTACTTTAATGAAGGGCATAAAGCTGGTATCAGGTCTAATAATTTCTGTTTTAAGAAGTCAGAATAGTCAGCATGGTTTTACCATACACAGACCAGGTTCAACCAACCTAATTGCCCATTGTGATGAAATGACTGTGTGAACAGGGAGAGCACTGGATGTAGTATTGATTTATTAAGGCTTTGAAGACAGTCGGATGCAGCCAGCATTCATGTTATGAAGCTCATGAAATATGAGCTAGTTGGTCAAGCTGTTAGGATAAGAACATATCTGGAGTGCTGAGTTTAAAGAAGAACATTCAATGACTTGGTGTCCTCCAATTTTTGCTGTAACTAAAGGAGCATCCCTGGAATCTGTACTGTGGTCAGTATTTTCATTTGCATGATAATACATAACGTATCCCCATCATATTTGCAGATGATATTGAATTAGGGGGAATGGTTGATGTTTCATATCATAAACTTTTGGGTCAGAGGAAGAAATTTGAGAGCTGAACTGACAGAAACCTTACAAGACTAAGGAGTAGACATAAAGTAGAGTAACCCCACACATTGACACTATCTGGAAAGCAGCTGGCTGAGCAGCAGCCTTCCCAAAAAGGACTGTGGGGGTTAGGATGTTGAAAGTTGAAGACATACCAGCAGTGCACTGTCACTGCAAATAAGGCCAATTGCCTGCTCAACTGCATTAGAGAGAAGGTGGCCAGAAGCCTGAAGGAAGCTGGGGATATCTATGGATTGCTATAAGGCTGTAGCAGGCTACAGTAGTTTGCTCTTCACCATTCTCTGCTTCAGCCCCTCTTATATGCTCAGTCATCTATCACCTGATACCAATATCACTTTGTTCATCTAGGGACTCAAGGCAGAGAGATCAAAGCTCCCTTGGGTACCACTCTGTAGGTTCCAGTTACACCTATAGTTGAAATGGAGACATATTTACACCTTGATTTGCTTCTGGGAGTTCCCTCCTCTTCCTCTCTCACTCCTCCCCCGCACCTCCAAGCTTGCAGTTGACCTCAGTTGAATATCAAAAGACATCAGAAATGTGAGACAGCTGTCCAGATGCTCAGAGAAATGACCTGAGAAGAAGGAGTCAGGTGATGCATCCCAGGAAATGGATCCTGTCCTAAGCGGAAAATGCATTCATCATTCAGATAACTTCTGCCACAGAAAAGCCATCTGGATAAACAAGGACAGAATTACACAACCATTGTGCAGATCCTCATTCCTTCCTGGCCAGTTGTAAAAAGGCAGATGTGTAACACAGGGTTTTGTCTGTAGGTAGAGAGAGAAGGAGACAGTGAGGGAAGGCTGGGATTTCTCAGGCCAGTAGCAAAAAGAGGGTGTTTTGTTTCCTTCATCAGATCCTTTGAATCCTTCACAAGACTTGTAACTAGAAGTTGGTCAGTGGAGGACTCAGACCAACACAGTTATGTTGCCAGGAGACATAAAACAAAGAGAAAAGGGGAAATGGGATTCTCAGAAGTCCATTTGTGGACTTTCGTTTTCTCCAGCTTTGTCACTGCTAAACAAGCCAACATGAGGTATCACTGCAGGACCCACCTCCTAAATACAGCTCAACCCTGCTGCTGCTCAGCTAAGAGGTGCTTTTGACCTGCTGGAATTCTTGGCTGATCACCTTGCATTACCTCTCCTGACACAGCAGCCCTGTGTCCCCACATCTCTCCTGGCTACCCTTTAACCTGCACCCCAGCCCTCCAGCAGGAGCTCCTTTGTGTCCTGTCTCTCTCATGGGGAAGGAAGTAGTCTGTGGTGATTGTTGGCTCAAGGAAGCAAAGGAAAAGTTCGATGAAAGAGTGAGAAACTGAAGTTCAGTAGAAATAATTGGAGCATTGTGATGATTTTCCACAAAGCCAGCATGGAGGAGGAATAAATTCTCACTTAAAATTCACAGGCTGACTAGAGTCTGCATTTTCTGCAGTGTTCCCATTTATAACCCCAAGTAATGGGAGAAACATTAACCAAAGAAAGACAAATGTCACCTGTCTCCAGTGGAGGAGCAGACCTCTGAGGAAAAGTCATGTTCAGTGCTGATTTCTCAGTTTGGAACAGGTCAATACTGACATCTGACTGACATCCTCAAAAAGTGTACAAATCCTACACACCCCAAAAGTCAAGCAGGGCCCAAATACTGTATGAATACCCCATTGCTCAAGAGGGAAGGCTGTAGGACAGGCTGAGAAGTCATAGCAAGCCATATGAATTCGCAGATAGGCCCTCATAAATAGTGGAATATTGTCCGGAAGAAAGGCTGTTATGAGAACAGTCTTGGAAGCTGGATAGAATATGGCAAATCTATCGAGCAGCTGAGATAACAAGAACACACGCAGGAGAGTTAAGGGCAGAAGGAAATGGGTGTACAGTGTGTGTCATAAATTACAAAAAGAGAGTAAGCAGGGTGTGCATGGGAGACTGAATGCCATGAGCAAAGGTCAAAACCAGACAGTAAAATGAAGAGGTACATGTGTGATGCAGCAGAAGCTGTAACTTAACCAGCTTATGGGAAAATCCACAAAGAGATGGGAAAGGAAATATTTTTTTATTTACTTTTTTCCCCCCTTTGCCAAATACTGCGGGTCATTAGCTGGGACAAGCTCTGTGGATAATAGAAAGGACTCTCCAGAGACTGAGTTCTTACATCCCTGCTCTGAGTCTGCCAGCTGAAGCTGAGGCAACTCAGATAGCCACAGCATCTACAGAAATCAGCACTCCCTATAGGACAGGCCTGGGATGCCTGACTAGAGTACCTGCATCTGTGAGAGAAGGTGGTTAGAAAAATGAAAGCAGCAGGGTGCAAGTGAGATGAGGTACTGGGGCTGGCCTAAGTGATCCATACTTTCCCTTCCAGCATGAAGGGAGATGCTCTAGGCTATCCCACACCCTTAATTTCCTCCCACTTTCCTCTGGAGAGCTGAGCATTTCTGGAGAGAGATTTAAAGTCCTGCTCTTGGCTCCTCTGAGTTCACACTGCAAAAGCTGGGGGTCTTGACTCAGGGATGTCGCTCCTGTGTCAGTACCATCCCTGCAGGTTCCTCATGCTCTGTCAAGTGGAAGAGCTGTGCGGTGTTTAGAGCAGTACCTTACACCACAGAAGATGTAGGCTACGGTCATTATTTTTACAGTCCAAATCCTCTGTGTCCTGTGACATGATTCCTCATCAATAAACAGTGGGAAATATCACTTCCTTGTTCTGGAGATGTACAGCAAGCACTATGGATGCTCCAATAGAACTGTGGAAACCACAAAGTACTTCAGCTGTGAAATATTGCCATGTTCACACACAAAATATATTCATACAATGTTATTTGCACAAGGGATGTGAGAATCATTCTTTCTATAGTTGGGTAAACCTCAGGATTCTGGTGTTCCCTGACTGAACGTCTGGCATTGAAAAGTGTATATCCATGTTTTAAAATGAAAAGTCAAGAGTTATGTTCCCAGCCTTCCTGACAGAAGAAAGTTGTGAACAATGATTGCATATGACTGTTCCTGAAAATGGAAAGCAAATAAGAAGAAGATTCAAATCTTTTTTTTTTTTTTTTTTCCCCTCCTAAATACTTTGTCCTGCAATTTACTGTTTTTGTGGCTTTTATGCTCTATGGATTTTGTGCTTTTCTAATGTTTTTTTCCCTGAAGAAATATCCCTTTTTCAGAACTGCAAGCAACAGGAAAAAACAGCATGTGTTCAGTAGGCATTGTGATGAATGTAGCTGCTGGGTGAATCTAGCCCACTACCCTCCTCACTGCCACCCTGCTCGATGTATTTAAGGTCTCCAAAGATCTTCCTTTAAGATACCAGGGCTTCCCATTGTGCTGGCTTTTATTGGATTTCAGGTGCCATTCAGTCAGCCCCCTCAGCTGCTTAAATTCTTGACATGCTAGGATCATATTTCACCTGATCTGGCACTGAACCATGTTTGCTATCTCACCCCAAAATTAATTAAACCATAAATTTTCAGAATAAACATGCAGCATCCACTATCACTGAAACAGTCTGGGCTTTGTTGAGCAAACTGCTGCAAGAACAAAGCTGCCTCTTTCTCTTTCTTCCCACCCTGCACTTCTCTTCTCTTGATGTGTATCAGCAAATACAGTAAATACAGCACTCTCCCTCCCTCTTACAGAGAGATAATTCTTGTTCTGCCGTTGTCACCATTTCATAGACTCAGGAGAAACTGCAATAGCTCACATGGTGAGATCTTACAGGAGGGCAATAATTCTGCTAAGAAGAGGAGCTGTTCTCCAAAATGAATCCATATATTTTCCTTTTTTTAAGGCAGCCCTTGAAAATGTTACTTTGGTCTGCCCCTTACCTCAGTTTCCCATCTGTATAGTGAGCTTTTCTGTCTGACACTGATGCTGGGCCGTTAAAATTCATTAATGAAGCAGAGATTATTAACTAATTCAGCCAAGGAGATTATTTAGTTAGTGATAATCTTGTAGCTGACTAAGAACTAATAGTCTCTACCTCAGAATCCTCCCAATCCTATAATTGTGAAGCTGAGCTGTTATAATAATTTTTGAAGCTAACGCTTGCCAATACAAAACACATACTATTCAAAACTACCAATCAGAAAATAACTAAAACGGTGATTTCCATTTCCTATTCTGAAGTTTTAACTAGTCTGGAGGCTGCAGAATCTCCCTCAGATCTGAAGAAAGCCTTATCCCTGAAACTTGCTTAATTTTTTTTTCTGGATAGCCTGATCATTTCAGACAGGGTTTAGGACCAAGGACTCTGCCACTCCACCAACACAACTCAGGCAAGACCTTTATCCCCAGATCTTCTAATCCTGTCAGAGCCCATGAAGAATACTGGATGACTGCTTGGGTGGGAGACGTAGGGAGCATTCTCTGGTTGCTATAGGCGGTGCAACCAAAGGTGGCATTTTTATTCCTTCAATCAACTGTCAGCCAACACCCTTGCCTGGTATTCAAGGCTGTTGTGGGTTGATAGATATAAATCGGAGCTCCTGACCAGCTCTTGTCTTTAGAAATTCTCTGGTAATTTGATTGCAGCTCTGGTGCAAATGCCAGTGTCCTGGCTCTGCTCCAGCTCTGCTGATTTACACTCCTCTGACTCAAACTCTCAGTTCTGTTCCAGTAGGATGCTGTGCTCTTCTTCAATTCTTCAGCTTCTGTCTACAGCAGATAAACATTGTTTCTCCCTAGCCAAAATAAAGTGAGTCTCACATTGATTCTAGGGTGTTTTTGATGAATGGTGCCACAGAAATGTGAATGTGGTGTTTGTTCCTGCTGGGTGCTCACTTCTTTCATGCCAGGCAAAATCTGAACTCCTGTGCTACAGAATCTTGACTGTGGACTGAGATGCCCAGGTTATGGAGCCTGAGGTGTACACGTGCTGCTGCCAGGATGCTCCAGCCAGCCAACAGGCTCAGGTTGCAGAGCCAGGTGCCAAGATCAAAGCGGTGTCTGATGCACTACGATACGATTATCGTCTGCAGGCTTGGTTCTGCTCAGCCCTGAGGTTTGCAGGCAGAGTCTTCCAGCTCTGGTAGCAAATGAGGAATGCAATGTCTCTGTGAAAAACGGGATAAATATCTTCTCTAAAGAAGCTTTCTTTCTGTTTCTGTTCTCAAACTGGGACCTGAAAAATAAGACCAGAGGGAAGGGATTACAGAAGAGTTTTTACACATTATTCCTTGGAACTCTGGAATTAGTGATTAATGCAAAGTCTGGGTTTTCCTTGAAGGATCCTAGAGTCTGTTGTCTACTGCCTTTTTTTCACCTGTTGCCATGGACAGACTGGTGAATTACTGAGCACTGTGAAACAAGAGAGCAGACCCTTAGTTCCTAAGACATTAATCAGCACTAGTTTAGACAAGAGCATTTCCCTTCACTTCAGTTTTCCCTCCCTGCAGCATCTCCTGCCAGGATGTCCCGCTGCCTGTTGGAATTAATGTGGCTTAAATATCCCTCAGGATTCTCCTTGAGGTCAGGAACTCAGCCTCTGGATCGTCTTCAGTGCTCTTTTCTAGCCCCTGAAATTAGATGTTGCCAAGTGAATTTTGCTTGCCCATCCCATTCTTCATATTTTCCAAAGTCACCTCTCACTGGCAAGGAAAGACTTGGAGAGGAGAGACAGAGGGGAGAGTCCAGGCCTGGATTGCCTCTTTCCCTCTGTAACTTCTGTCTCCCCCTCTCATCCCTGGGATCATTTTCTCAGTGCAGTCCCAAGCTCTTGGCACTCCCCAGGCCAGTGTGTTGAGCTGTTCTCAAGTTTTTCTTGCCCTTCATAAACAATGATTTTTATTTGTTTCAAGATTTTTTTTTTTAAATTTTTAAGGAGGGACATTTAAAACTAAGGAACTCTTCCTCTGTATATTTTTTTCTTTTATTTATTTATTTTTTCAATGGAACCTGCTTGGCCCTTAATGTTTTCTGTCCTGTTCTCATCCCAAACTCTGAACTATCTCCCAAAGAGGCACATCCCAGACCAAACTGTGTTGCATTTCCCTGCTTTCCACTGCCAATCAATTTGTCTATATATCTCACAAATTTTCTCAGGAAAATGGCCCTCAGGAGAACAACTTTTACTTACATTTTTCTTCACTGAAATCCACTCCTGCTCCAACTATCTGGTGAGCATTGGAGGTTTTTTCCATCCTCATTCATAAGGATTTTTATTGCTTCCTTCCTTTCCTCATCATATTGTGACCAGTGAATTTTAAAGGCAGATCAATACCTTATTGTTTGTCAGAAAAACACTTCTCTTGTAATTGACATTTTTCATCTTTGTGCAGTTAATCAGGTTATTCCTGGTCACACTGAAGCCTTCTTTGGGTTCCTTCAAGTCATGTTTGCTTTGCCTTGTGCATTGTTTTACCAGGCTGAAAATAAGAGATATCCAGGGCATCTCATCCTTATGTATCCGCTCTAACACCCACTGTGGACCTTCCAAATGAAGACCGTAACCTTCTCCAATGGTGTCCAGTAAAAAGGTCTCAGGTTTCAGCAAAAACCTATATAGGAAAAAAGATCAGCATTAGAGGAACCCTCCAGGCTAATTAACCTCCTGTTGAGATACATACCGGACAACTGGGTGGGGTGGGTAATGAGTGCATCCTGCAAGAGGCTGTGGCTTGGACCAGTTCTCTTCATGGGGCTGTCTTGTGTGCCTGAACACTCCTTTTTGAGGCTTCTGTCCAGCTACTGGCCAGCCTTCCTCCTCAGAAGTTTTGATCTTTCTTCTCTCTTTCACAGAGAGCTCTGTAATCATGCATCACCCCTTCCCAGACTTATACCACAGGGCTGTGTATCATTGACCAGATTGTGGTCTTAATATGACTCTTCTACCCTCAAATTGCAGAAATACTTAGGCTGGCACTGAGTAATTCGACAGGTTAGTTCTAACACTGTAGGATGAACAGCTGATCTTAAGACAGCCAGTTTATTTGAGCAAGAAATTAAAGTATTACTACATTTTGCATTTCCCTAGAGACACAGGGGAAATGATAGCGTTTCTCTGCTGATTCATCAGCAGATGAATACAGTTTTGGGTGTTATGTTTATTTTCCCAAAGTGTTTTTTTCTTTCCCAGACTCTCCCAGGTCCCAAGGTCGGAGCTGATGTCTGCACTCCGAGTGCATCCTGTTTGTCATAGAATCATTTAATTGCCATTTAAGAGAACTTATGCAACTGACCTTTAACATGACAGAGTCTCCCTGTTGCACTTTATTCCTTATGCTGACATATGAAAAGAAAGGAAAAAAATCTTCTTTTGGCTAATGCAAGAGTCTTTCCATGAGGAAGATGAAAAAGGCAGGTGGGGCAAAGGAGCTGATGGAGTTCAGAGTGGTTGGTAGTTACACAAAGACTAGATTTGGATGTTGCTGGTTTCCAGAGAAAACTATAGTACTAATTGTTCTGCAGGGAGGGGGAGGAATTTCTATAAAATGGGGGAAATGAATGAAGTTATGAGCAAATGTAGCTTATTTCTAGATAGCTACAGAACAGTTCCATAAATCTTCTTCTGCAATCTCAGAATTCAGACTGTTTTCTGTCTGTGTTCCTTTCAACCCAATTTTTATGAATAATGACCTGGCAACATCTGACTGACAGTCTGGCAGGGATTGGCTATGATGCCAACCCAGACCCAGAGTTATAGGATATCACAACCCCTTCCTGCCTGGTCAGCCATGGTTTTCAAAAGTGAAGAATATCTGAAAAGGAATAACAAATACAATATATCACACTCTCCAAATAAACAATGGATTAGATGACATGAGGAGGGTTCTAAACACCTGCCACTCATGCTCTTCCTTGTGAATTGACTCTGAAATTAATCTAATTTTACCTTGAGATAAATAGCAATATACAAAATCTTCTATGGAATCAAATCTTAGCTCAAAATTTTCAGCAGCAATTGGGTAATATTCCATTTTACGGCACCTTTTCTGTGTCACAGACACAGGAGCTGCTGAAGTCCCTGTGCTGTGGACATTGTGTCTTCCTGTCTATCCTCTGAAGTTTGGAGATACCAACTGTGAATAGGAGCCAAAGCAAATGGGTGGGGTAGGGAGCAAATGGGGTAAATGGAGTTCAGCTATTCTTCGTAAGTGTAAAAGGCAGGGAGATAACTCACTAGGCAGAGAAAAAACAAAGCAACAAACAAACCTGAAAAAAACCCAGCTTTCCTTCCGTACATCTACTGAATGACATGAAGTACAACACACTGATACCAGTGTCCCTTGCCATGACCCGGATCACCTATAAGTGCTTAGGTTACTTTTCCCTAAAACTGGCCTCCCCTCAGATATTTTTGTTTCACAATACAAAGGCCTTACCTCTGTATAGGTAAGTCTATATACAGTTTGGGGGTGAAAGAAGCACACCTCTTATTAATTAAAAAACCAACAGACTTTCTGCTGAGAATGCTGAAGACAGGAATTTATGTGGTGATATTTAGTGCATTTGCAATGTGGCTTCTTACCCCCTGACAGCAGGAGCCATGGTCCATTCATCATTGGTCCCAAACAAACAACGTGTATTTTTAGCTTCTTCTTTCAGGGAAGATAAAAAATAGTCTGAGCTAGCATGACATGACTTAGGTGGGGACACTTTTATGTTTTTTAATTTGTTTAGATAATTGGGTCACAGGAAAGCACTCCTGTGAGAACCACTCTCATTCCCAGAGATCCAGAGAGGTGAAGGGGTGGGAGAGAGCTGAGATTATTGCTAAAATAAAACATCCTGTGCAAAAGAGCCATTGTCCACGTAGCACTAATCTTAAGGTAGTTTAGAAAGATGACAAAAAAGTTCAGCCTCAGCTCTGCCCTTTTTCATGACATGTTTGTATCTTAAAATAAATTTCTAAAGAGCCTGGCTTCATCTTAATATATATACGTAAGTATAGTGTGCCCCAGACTTGTTACATCTAGAGTTCATGTAGCCTTTCCCCACCATGCATCTGTGCACTGTACAAATGGTCAACATTTCACCACTACTATTTAGATTTAATTTTAAGTGTATTTATTTTTACTTTTTCCAAATTTCAGCTTTTTATTTGGTTCTCAGGGTTTGATATAATCCCTTTTAATTTGTAATCTAATTACTTGTACTGTGTTTCCATGCACAGTTTGTGCTTTTTGAGCTAGGAGCTTTAGACTCTCGCAGCCAAGGAGAAATTAATGAAAAAAAGCTCACCAGCCATTTTGTAATTACACATGATTTAATTAGGAATCAATTCACTTATTGAAATAAAAACCCTCTTCTATTGTTTTTCGAACCTGGTGGTGGGAGCTCTCTGTGTGCGACAGCAACCTCAAATAATTAGACTGGAACCAAGTGAAGGCTTTTTAACTTCCTTCACCCCAAACATCTAAACTGTATGTACAGAGAGGATGTTTTAGCAGTGATTTCTGCCCTGACATATTGCAAAAACAGCTTCTGAAAACTAGCATGAAGAAAAATGTGTTTGAGTTTGAGCAACATTCCCCAACAGCCTGTCCAGAGCAAGCACTTGTGCAGTGTGGTCCCTCGGCCCTGCTCCATACACTGCAGTGTTGCAGGATCAGGGACGTGATCCAGTTACCACCTCTGTTTGCGGCAGCACATGAGAATGTTTATGGATTTGTATTGTTCTCCTGCTTTGGAATAATGCCATTTAAGAAATGCCTCCTCCCACTTCTCCCTCCCTTTACGCATATAATAGGAGAGGTTTGAGTGAAATTCCCATCCAGATCCTGGACAGCCATCACATCTAAACAGGCAGCGCATGGAGGGTCTTCCTGGTGTCAGAGCTCAGCTTCAGAGGGTTCCCCGCCTTCCTCTGCTTGTGTCATGGGCATAAGAAAAACAGCTCCGTTTGCTGTTTCTCTCCCATCTGGTCAAGGTTATCCTTCCCAGCTTCTTCCGTCTTCATCCCTGTTCTGTTGCCACACATCTGGCTTTGAGCATGGACCCACTTCTTGGATCTGATCCCTAGCAGCTGTCTGCTGCCAGTGCTTTCCCACAGAGGATAGGGATGGGATCCAAACAGCAAGGGGAAATGGAGGACAAGCTGGGAACATTCACAGCAGGTGAAGGTTAAGGCACCAAATCTCTACAGGAGTAATGTCCTTATTCTTTTTTTCCACTCAGCTCTGTGAGCGTCTGACTCTTCAGCATGTCTTTCCTATCCCCTTCTTTATTATTTCTGAAAATGTAGACTGCCTCCTCTGACTCCTTTACCTCTGAATAAGCTCTTTCTGGATACAGACTTATACAGCAGGTTGTGTTACCCACAGAGATCACTGGGAGCACATCCCAGCAGACACAGCAGAAAAGGTGCATAGGGGAAAAAAGGACACATCCAGCTCAAACCATTAGGATTGAAACATCTTTCATTTGTCCAGTGGCAGATGCCAACAACATGCAGCTTGAGAATTCAGTCTGTGCAGCTCCTCCTCCCTGCCTAAGCAGGATTTTTTCAGGGGTTATGTAGTGTAAACAGCAGTGACTGAGGGCTGAAAAAGAGGGAACATGGAAACTGGAAATGTGCTCTCTGTGTTCTGTAGTAACAACAGGTCACCTTCAGTCTCCAGGACTGTTGGAAGAAACCTCTCAATGTCATTAAGGAACCTGGATTGCCTTCAAAAGCATCCTATGCCAAAGGTTTCCTTTTGTGCTGGAGTAAGAGAGAAAGGCAAGAGAAAACAGGTATGACCAAAACCCACCTTTGGACTTGGGAGTCTTTCTGATGCCCTCCACAGCTTTGGATCTGGTCCTCTTTTTGTCCTTTTATGGGCGTAGTCTGATGATAAATCCCAGAGCCAGAGAGCTCTGAGCAGAGACAGATTACCATCTTCTTTCCAGAAGCCTAGGAATGCGACATATAGATATGCTTATTTTGCAGATGCCAATAGCTAATATAATTCATTGTGTTCAACATATACAGTGCTCTGAAGCTGCTCCTAAAAGAGGACAGACATTTTATCTGGCTTATTAGCCTACATGAACTGGAGGAAGATCCTAGGCTTTTAGTTCATCCCTGCTCTCAGTTTTATTTCAGCACATTGTCATATTAATGATCAAGCACTATTTGAGCTGCATTTTACTGAGTTGCCTGAAAGCCCTCTGGCATCAGCAAAGTAAATATATTTGTGGTGATATTATTATTATTAGATTCATGCTAATAAAAGGTTAACAACCCATCAGAAGGTCTTTAATCAGTCTATGCTGTGCAGCCAAACCCAAAGCTTTTTATTGGGATTTTTTCTCCTCTAGCCACATAGAGTCCTGTCCATGTGAGTGGAGGAAAAAAAAAATCATCAGTTGAGTGATTAATTTATATGGCTTTGTTTCTTTGATGAATTTTACTCCTTTTCTCTGTTACATAATTGGTTTGGAATTTCCTTCCCCTTACTCAGAATTTCACAGAATGAACCGCTAACATCCAGTAATAAACCCTTCACTGCATCAGTAACTTGCAGCAACCCATTGAAGTAAGATCCCAGTTCTTGGTTAGTGCAAGCTGAAGGAGATGGTCTGATGGATCAAAGTAAAACCAGGGCCAGCCAGAAACCAACATCATGTTGAAAACACGTGTGGGTAGTGACAAAGGAAATTTCCCAGGGTAATTAATGAATCTACTCAATGCTTTGTTTGTCTGTAAAAACACAACAAATGCTTCCCTACTTCATCAGGGCATTGCGAGGATAACTTCCAGTAAAATGTAGGAAGCCAAGCACTCCTAGGAGGGTGGTGACACATGAACTCCTTTGTAGAACAGCTCCATCCACTCCCTATTTCTCACCACCTCCCCTGTGCCTTGGTGGATTCAAATGTAACAATTTCCTTTGCAAATGAACCTCAAAAGTGTG
This sequence comes from Hirundo rustica, assembly GCF_015227805.2. Taxonomy (NCBI): domain Eukaryota; kingdom Metazoa; phylum Chordata; class Aves; order Passeriformes; family Hirundinidae; genus Hirundo; species Hirundo rustica. The sequence goes on along the minus strand of NC_053456.1, from coordinate 14,736,338 downwards.
ACTCTGAAATGGAGCCCTAGAGAAACTTCAGCACCTACAGCATTCATGCAGTCATGTTCCCTCTTTCAGTCACTGCCAAACTGGGTCTGCAACTCTTGTTCTGGTACAGTCACAACACCTCCAGGGCTTGTGCATGTTGCCTCCTTTTTGGAGCTATTGCTCCACATCTGAGCAGCTCAGTGCTCTCTAAAACCGTCCTCATCTTGAAACTAAAGCTTGACTATCTCTCTGCAACTTACTGCTGTTTTAAACCTGACGGTTATGCTGACATTGTTCTCAGTTCCATATGTTGTCTTTTTTCCTGGCAGTCAGGTGGCACAGCTGTTGGCAGGTATTTCCCACGGTTCCCCATGGGCTCTCTTCATCCTCCTATCTCTGCCCTGAAATTACTCCCCAGTGGCCTCTTGGTAAATTCAGGCAGGGAGTGGTGTGTTGATGGTTCACACTCCTGTCTCCTATCGGGGTTGAGTGGACGCTCTACAAGGAGGTCTGAAACCTCTGCAGTGTGGATGTGACTGGTTCAAGACTTTAACTCAGGCATTAAAGTGCTTCTGCAGGGTTCTTCTACAAAACACAGTGTGCTGTAGAGGATGGTGTGCTTGCAATGGTTTGAATGCAGCGTGGAGTAGAACTTCAGGTGAACCATATCCCTCAGATCTGAGGAGCCTGTGTAAGAGGCCTCTTGAAGGACATTTTCAAGGCCATAGTGATTGTGTTTATACTCAGGAGTAGGAGAGATCCTGAGGTCAAATATGCAGTTTGTCCACATTACTTGTCTGTGGGAAGACCTTGGAGCTAATCTTGGTGCAATCTAGCTGATACTCCCGGTACAGCAGTGTGAACACCCTCACCTTATCCCCTACAGAAATCTGGAGGTGCAGCCAAATTATCTGGCAAGAAACTAGGGAGTAATAACAGTCACTCCTAAAGAGAGCCAGTCACTGCTGCTGCAGACCTAGGGGGAATTGCGTTCTTACTGTGCAGCTGATCAAATTCCTGCCCAAGAACTGAACAACACGAAGTCATTCCTCTCCCTAGGTCAGACCATGCTGACTTCCACGCACCCTGGCAGGCCATGAGCCCTGAAAAGCTGCATTAGAATCCACAAGTACAAACCCACAAAATTACAGCAGGCATGCAGGAGCTGGAACACACCAATGGATCTTAGATTTCGTCTCTTCAGAAAGTATGGCTCCTGGGAAAGGGCATAAGGAATATAATCTGAGTGCTGAAGGGAATAACTGGATGATTATTCAATTTCCAGTCAATTTGCTGCCTATCTGTGTGAAACAAAAGAAAAGTTTAACAGTAAAAGGAACTTGCATGACTCTTCCTCATTGTAAGTGAAGGACGGAAGAGGTAAGGGATATGGAAGGGACAGGGAAGGGAAGGAAGGGGAGGGAAGGGAAGGGAAGGGAAGGGAAGGGCCGGAGGGAAGGGACAGGGGAAGGGAAGGGGACTGGGGAAGGGGTAAGGAAGGACGAGGAAGGGAAGGAAGGGGAAGGGCCTTTCCTTTCCTTCTCCTTTCCCTTTCCTTTCCTTTCCTTTCCTTTCCTTTCCTTTGCCTTTCCTTTCCTTTTCCTTTCCTTTCCTTTCCTTCTTCATCATAGCCTTGAAGGAGCAGAAAAGAAGCTCACCTTATTTTTATAAATGGGTATCAGTGAAAAGGTGAGTCTAGGTGAACAATTAATATGATGTTGAAGAAGAAAGGTCTCCCATTCACTCTGTCCACCTCAGCCTCTGTCTTCCCATCTTCATATTTTTTGACCTAGGACTTTTCTGAGATGTCCTTTCATAGCCTGTCCCCTATTCTTTCAGAAAACCCGAGATATTCTAGAATTACTGCTTTAAATTATTTTTTTCCAAATTACATTTTAAATATATTTTATTTCTATTTCTTAAGAATATTTAGGCATTCTATAGCCAGGAAAAAAAATCCTCTAATTGTTATGTTCCCTCTCATAGGCTAGAAAAATTCACTCAGTAATTCCTACTTTTATACTTGTAATTTTGTGGTTGAACCAGCATGCAAATTTTAAGACAACTCCCTGCCCTGATTTCACCAAGTGTTTAGTGAATCTTTTGCAGTGGTTAATTATCTTCATGCTAAAAGTCAGATTTGCAGCTCATTTTCAAGTTTACCTTCTGACTTCACCTTGCAACGACTGTATCTCCTGCCTTTGCTGACTAGTTTAGAAAAGTCTCCCCCACAAATACATTCCCACAAAACACTGTGTGTTTTAAGGTGGCTGTAGGATCTGGAGTACATTAAGGATGCTCCAAAGATACCAGACAGGGCTGGTTCTTGCAACTCAGAGGAGAGGGGAAGGAAAATGAATAAAAATGGAAATGTATTAAAAAAGTGATGTATAAGAAGTCTTTCACTTTACTGCAGATCTTCTCTAGCTGTACTCTACCTTTCCAGGCAGGGCTTAGGATGAAGTAGAGAATATTCAGAATCAAACTCTGAGCCCAAACTTCATGAACACTTTGCCTCATCTCCAGTAAGTGAGGGTTTAAACTCAGTTGTGCGTCTCTGCTACCCATTAAAGTCAATCTGTGTACCCAATTTAGAAACTGAATTTATTCCCTTGAGCTGAGGTAACTTGGAAGACTGAATCAGGTCTCAAGGTGAGTCTGGAGTGCCTAAAATAGGAGTAGAACTTTGAATAAAGCATTGGCAAAATACAGCCTCTTGGCCATTGCTGCCTCCCTCTGCAGCTGTGGCTTGATGTGACAAAGGGAAGTAGGAATATTCAAGTGGAGGTGGAAGACAGAGGGAAATTTTATGAACTCTAACTGCTTCTCCTGTACCAGAAGGTTGTCACAGACTGAGCAGCACTTTTCTTTCCACGTGTTAAATCCTTGTTACACTTTGGCTTGTCTGCCATTGCTCCATCCCAACTAATTTGGAGTGGTAGGCCAGCATGAGTCTCTTGAAGGAAATAAAAGACATGTACTGTTAAGTGTCTGAAAAAGACCCAAGACAATCAGTTCACTTAAAGTGTGTATGTACATACACGTCCTTTCTTCCCCAAAACCTCATCTTTTAGCTGGCATTAGTAAATCAGCAGCTGGGCTGTCAGATATGGAAGGAAATGGCAGCTGAATGCAGGCTAAACTCTACACTGATGGCATTGGGTCCAGTTATCTGGGAACAACTGGCAAAACTCAGGTCACGGGAGAAGATGAACAAAGAAGGGGTATTACAGATGAGGCAAGACATGCCTTGGCAAGGCTGCTTGGTTTCCTGTGATGGGACTGAACAGTGGTGAAACTGTCCATGGATATGACAGTCAGCTTCAGGCAGGGAGACAAGACAGTGGTCATTGCACACTGGAAGGGAGTTTGCTTTCATTAAACTGTCCTTGCTGTAGGGGGGCACAGCTCCACATCCAACACACAGTGCAGCTCAGAGAAAGCTCAGAGCAGTGACTTTCCCCCTACCTCCCCAGTCTCTCCTGGATCAGGGTGACTACCTTGTTGTGGTACTAGGCCTGGATTTGTTTTGTCTCTAGCCTGCTGTTGCTAGTGTGACCTGGAGACTTACTGACCATTTCCGACTGAACTCAAAGTTTCCCAATTAAGCTGGACAGCAGGTAAACAGGAGGAAGAAATCTTTAACAGAGAGCCTTGTCAAAGCTGTGCTGGATCATCCAGTGAGCACTGGAGAACTTGGCAGGAGAAGAGTCACAGAGTTGGATCGGGGCTATTCATTTTTTGCTAACCACTCCTGACATTTCTCTTCTCACACAGATGCACAGCATTCAAAGGTTTTGCCAGAGGTTCCTCTACGCAGGTTCATGTCTCATGTCTCATGTCTCTTTGACTGTTCATTGACACAAGCCTTGAAAGGGAAAAAAATTAACTTAATTGCTCTAGGGTGAAGAGGGAGAGAAAAGATAATAATATTAAAAACATAACTGCAACCCACAGGATCTACAGGAGACGTGGAACAGGGAAGGGTGTGCTTGAGCAAATGCTAGGATGTCATTTGGCCAGACATTTATACCTCCAAGGTCACCCAAGAGTTTTGACTGAATAATAAATTTTTTTGTATCTTATCCTGAAACCTGGGAGGACTGGGAAACAGCAGGGGTGGAGGAGTAATAGAGAGGGAGGGAAAAGGGGGGTTATGGGAAAGCGACTCAGTCCTTACTGCTCTAAACCCTGTGGAGCCTGATCACACAAATATTTGCAGATCCTGGCAGTAGCGTGTGTAACACAGAGTATGTGACCATCTTAAGACTGATCCCACATTTATTTTTCTTTAATTGCTGGATGTTGCAGCTTGTTGTCCCAGCTCCTGCAGCAGTGAGAAATAAGAATCCGGAATCATGAGTGTTGAACTCTATGTCCCCAAAGATTTTGCTGCTGACTCCTCAGCTTGGAAGAGAAGATGGTCTAGGGAAGGAGAAGGAATTGTAAGGGGAAAACTTCCCTCTAAGGACATTGTTTTTTCCCAGTGGGATTATGAGAAATTGTTCAGTAGGGGACTAGAATTGAGATACCGGTATCTTAAAGAGAAAGAACCAAGTCTAAATTCTTCCAAAATATTCTTTCCCCTAAAAATTAAAACACCATCCTCTCCAAAAAATACTTTCTAACACTGTGTGTGAGGACAAAGTGGTATCAGGGCACACTTGTGTGCTGCCACCCCCCCTCTCTCCCTCATAAAGGTAGGCAGCAATTCCTAAGATATAAATTAGAGTAATTCATCTTCCCTTTGACATGATAAATACCCCAGATTCAGAGGCTTTTTTTAACTCTCTGGTCCTACAGTATCTTCTGCAAAGTGTTGTCTACACTTTGCTTCTCTAATCAAGGAGGAAAAAGCTGTTTGATTAAACTTGGTCTGCTGAACCCCAGCTGAAAACCCAAATGAACCATGCTAACTGATAGGAACAAAACAAAAGCCTACAGGGAACTCAGAGGTTAAGCCCAGGCTGCAGCATTGAGTAGAACTGCAGTGGCTTTATAATTTCTGCAGATCCTGTCCTGTGTCAGTTGCCTACTGCAACACTCCAGCTCACACTTCCTACCAAAAAAAAAAATGAGGGTCTGCTATTCAGTAGTCCTGTGTTACAAACTGCAACAAGGACATGCAATGCCACAGAAAGCTTGGGTAAAAAATTGCTGGCTCTACTCTGTGCCTTTGGTATTGTACACTGGCTTTTAATGCAGGACAGTATTTGTGCTTTTAAGGAAAAAGAGGAAGAGACAGATAAGGGGCTTGGGATGTCAAAGATCCTTGTTGTAAATGAAGCAATTCAGTAAATGAAAGCAAACAGTAAACAATTTACTTTTGTGGAAAAGAGGGCAGAAATGAATGACGGCTTTTTCCTCTTAATGGAATGAGTGCTTTCTCTATAAATACAATCTCTAAAATATATTATTATTTACAAATTTATCTTTTGATATATTTAATTTACATTTCTTTCTGAGATCACATAAATTATGCAATCAAGAGCAGGAACTATCATCGAGAAGCTCCTCAAAAGACAATGCCTTAGTTTTTATCACCACTGCATGATAAACAGATCACATCAGCAAAGGGAGTTATACTGAGGCTTGTGTCAGTAGATTCTGATGATTAGCACAGGCCAGCTGCTGCCTGTGAGATCTGCTGCTCCACATGTAAGACACTGCCTGAGGTGTTGTATCTCAGCTGAGACTGAAATCTGAACCAATGGACTTGAATCAAGCTCCAGTGGAAGGCTTTGTAGGTGTGATCCAAATCTGCTCTAGTCTGTAGAAAGTTTCCAAAGCTGAATGGAGTCAGACAGACAGAATTAGAATTGTTTATGTAGGTCCAGGTTGTAATGACAGTGAAGAATTTTGCTTAAGAGTAAAACCATCATGTTGCCTCAGCTAGTAAGAAGAGCTAGTGCGGGCTCCCATATTAGGCCTAATTACCTTGAACCAGACTCTAATGCCTTCAGATTGTCCCATTTTTCCTGGGAAATGGATACAGACATGGGCAGTGTCTCCAATTCTTTGTGGCTCCTTGGAAAATGGCCGTAATCTCACCTCGACTCCAAAGAGAAGCCTCCTGAATTGAAAAGAAATTGTGCATTACTCTAGTGGTCATTTTTCAGGTTGGAGAAATGGAGGCACGGACCACCCTTCTGCTACATTTGTGTAAACTGTAGCTGCTCAGCTGTTGTCTGAGTAAAAATCAGATTGCTGCTTGTTGCAGCCAGGTGTTAGTACAAAACTTGAGGTACATGGGCCTGCAATGAGTTCCAGAGGCTGGGGACCCAGCTGTAGTAATAATCAACAGCTGTACAGTACCAGGTAGTAGAGGGATTGAATAAGAGTAAGGATAAAAATTGCCTGCTGCTCCTACTCAAACTGGTCGTCAGAAACAACAATTACTCAGAGTCACCCCACAGATTTCAAATAAGCTTGTGGTTTGATCTTTTTACATGCAAACAGCACCAACTATGGCAAACCTTCTGGAAATAATAACAGCTTCAAGAGAAATTCTATTCTGTGGTGTGTAGGACCAGCTTTTCTCCTGGTCTTCCACAGCAAACAGGGACACAAAATGGCATATTCAAATCAGAAGGCAGTGGAGAATTTTAAGAAACAGGATAGTAACATGAGTAACACAGTTCCAAGTCTGAGTTAACATCAGCAACCACCTCCTTAGAAGGTGGGTGTCCTCACTGGAGAGTTTAAAGATGCCTGAATCTTCTGAAGTAATCATAGCTTTAATACTTATTTTACAAATACTTTGCAAAGGAACACCTTCCTTGGGTGCTGTTGGGTAATAATTTGCTCTTAATGATTGTTCTTGTGAAAGAAAATAGGAGTGAGGAATTCCTTTCCTTCATGCTCTTTGCTAGCCTGTCAACTTTGGACTTCTACTGACTCCTTGTCCTGCTGGACAAACTGAGACTCAGTTACACCATGCAGTTCAATAACATCAGAATCAGACGGTAGGTTTGGAAGAGGAGCTGTCATTTCCTGCACCCTTACAGGCACCAGCTGAAGGTGTCTTTTAAAAGCTCCTACAAAGTAATACTGCTGTTAGTTTGAACTCCAGGCCACTACAGAATACTCCCTTAACTTTCTCCCTCTTCTTCCTTCTGGAATCTAGTTCATCTACCACATGCAGTTTTTGCACAGCCTGAACTTGCTTGCTAGAGGTCAAACACTGATGCTTTTATTTCTGCCTCACCCCTCCCGACTGAAGAAAGAATAAATATTTGCTTAAAATTAAGACCATTTTGGTCTGGAACTTCAGCAACAAAACAGTTTGGACGCCCTGCAAAAGAAGAAATCATCCAGCATGCTTTGCCTTCCCCATCACCCTGGGATTCCAAAAAGACTCAAAGTATTTTGCACAATATTTGAAAATAAATATTGCTCATCTTTGAGCTGATAGTTTGGAGCCCAGACGGGCTCCAGATTTATAATGGAAAGAGTGATGCAAGCTTAACGCTATGTGATCCATGTGTTGCTACCATCCAACAACCAGCTCCTGTCCAGTCTCCTTCTTGCATGAACAGTCCTTTCCTTCTAAAATATCCCCAGATCCCCAGATTCCAAGACACTGTTCTGATTAACTCCTTCCTGAAGAGTTTGGACCCCAACTACGGTCAATTATTCTGCCTGGAAGGATCAGTCAGTAACAGATAATATTTTATTATCATTTTTCTTTAGAGTCTCTCTTCTCAGGAAGAACTTGCCTTTTTTCCTAGTGCAAATACATTTTCTTGATATCTAGCTAAGACTGGGAAAAGGACCCAGGGAGACAAATTATGGTGTACCGTTATTAATTTGGAGGTGGAGGAAGACAGAGAAAAGTCATCCATCACTCCCAGCCCTTTCTAAAGAGAGCCATCATGGCTTGCCCACAGGCCTAATAATCTTCATCATTTTGAAAGAAAAACATCCCGCAAGGAAAAGTCAGGGAAGCTGGAGCTATTGAACAAGCTGATCTATAAAGATAATTCTTTCCATGTTTCTTCAGTCCTGACTTGCTCAATGGTTTGACTCATGAGAGCAGAATAATGCCAAGGTGTTATGGACTGAAGTGCAGCTCCCTGCAGATAGGGACTTGGCTGGAGCTTGAGCAATTACCTAAGAGGAGCATCCTGCAACTGAACACAAAGCTTCCCACAGAATCCTGCTCCAGTGATCAGATCCATCTGAGACTCCCCTGCCCCTGGCCTGTGGCCTCACCAAAGACCATGTGAGTACACATGAACCACATGAGGAGAGAGAGAATAGAATGAGAAATGCCCCGGTGCAAGCCTCTCCTTGCTCCCCTCTCTACTCTATCCCACCCCACCTTGAGTTGAACCAGCCATTTTCCCACAGCAAAGCTGAATCTGAAGGCTGGGGAGAACAAAGGGAAGAAGGGGAAAGACAAGCCCAGTTCCAGGAGCAGGTGGAGCCTGGTGGGGTGCGCAGCCAGGCACATGACCGTGCCGATGTATACATTACCCTTTATAAATAGCTACGAGCAGATGTTCAGCCAGCAAGTGCCTGTGCTGGTTGAAGCCATTACAGCTTGCAGATGCTTGGCACAGCCCTCCAGCCAAAGATTACCTCTCCTGGAGCTCTGCTGGCAGTCAGCTCTGCTGCAAACAAAAGTCATCTGGATTAGCTCATACCACCTGGATCAGCTTCTTGAGCAGTGCTGGCTGACCCTGCACTGGGGCAGATTAGGGACTGCTCATGTCATCCTTTAGGTTGGTAGCAACCAGGGGCCCGACATGGTCCAGGTCACACAGCAAGGTCTGGAGAACCTTGGAGGAGGGTGTCTTGCCTTGATCTGACAGCCATGTGCACTTGGAAAGGCATGTCCATTTTTCGTATGCTCGGAAAGAAGGCTGTGTGATAGAAAGCTACAACATGTGGCCAGGGGCTTTTGTTCAGCCAATCAACTTTCTGGTGATTTCAGAGCTCCTCTACCGTTACTCCTTCCTTCTTGTTTTTTAGTCTGTCTGGTAACTGTTGTGCAGGAACTGCCCTTTTTTATGACTCGTGCAGCTTCTAACAATGGAAGACCACTGTATATCTAAAACTGACCAGCTAAAAGAAAGGTGAGCGGGCACTTTTGCAGGAGTTAACCTTTATCTTGTGCATGTAGAATATTTCACAGCTGGGCCAAACCTTATTCAGCACCTTTAACTGCTTCCATGGTATACCAGAGAGGAGTAGCTTGGTCATGCTTCCCCATTTCTTTTCTGTGTCTTACACATCCAGTGTTGCATTCACACGCATGTAAAGAAGCAGACCAGTGATGTGAGCATATGCTGTGCTGGCACGTGTATGGTAAGATACACAGATGTGGGGAAACATATGCTGATTTAAATAAACCTTGCAAAGTGCCAGAGCACAGGGAGACACTCTCCCCCCCACACCCCCCCCAAAAAAAAAAAAAAATTATATAAAATTAAACGTACAAGTTAGAAGTTAGGAAACTGCATGTTGGAAGCTATCTTGTGTTTTCTCTCCCTTTTTGTTCTTTGGCCTTTTGAGCCTACAGCAAAGTTGGTACCGTTTACCCTCTGGCTGGGCTCAGATAACAAAAATATAACTACTTATTCCCAGCCTCAGCAGTACCATTTTTGCTTTTCTTAAACCTGGAATCCAAATTTAATTAGCACAAAAATTAACATGAAAATAAACCTGGAGACAACTGAACTCTGGGTCGTAAAAGCAGAAAGCTAATTGACAGCTGAGGAGGATGAGGAGTTAAATGATGCAATTACCTTCCTGCTGATTCCTCCATTCACCTATGTGGGGTTGATTTATAAAAAATCAAGTATGATATCAGTATGGATGCTCAGGCCAAAGCAAAATATAAACTTGCAGACACATAGGAGAGGGATCCTGATGAATTCCCTGGTAGAGAGCTTGGGAGCTGTAGCCAAGCCTCACAAAGCAGTGAGCTCCTGACATGCATCCAAGAGATTCAAGTATATTGACTTGCCCAGTGCTGTGTTTGCAAGCTGGAGCTCTTCTGTGAGATATCTGTTGCTACCTCAAAGCCTTGAGAAAACCTCAAGTGACTCAAACGGTTCTTGAAGATGAATATATGTGTAGAATAATTGCTCCACTTTGACACATGAAACACCATTTTGTCAAGGCATGTGACAGAAGAAGGAGTGGGATTCTAAGAAAAGAAGGAAAGAAATGGCTTTTAATAGATCCCATGAGCCAGCACATGTTGGCTCACTTACATGGCTTCTCTCCCAGTGGGGGACTCTGCATAGTCACACTTCTGCTTGACCCACAGAATAAAGGAACAGGAAATACCATTGTGTCAGCTACAGACAGGTGGGTTTTCTTGCCATGAGCATTGTCCACTGGCTCACAGATGCTTCCCTGCTGTCACAGCTGCATGAAGCATGAGGCTGCCTAGGGCACCCTTGTGTATACACAGGATCCTTCCTGCTCAGTGTGTCTTCCACATGCAGGATACTCCACCAGAAAGAAAACATCTGCACAGATATTCTGCTACAAGTTGGTGATCTCAGATGATCCTTGCTCCTGAAAGCTCTTCCATTGCTGGAAAGCTAACAAATAAATAGAAATCTAGGATTACTATGAAGCCACCTCCTAAAGGGCATTAAGTTAGCATTTCAAGTCTTCGTGGGAAACCTTTCCATTCAGCCTGAAAAGGGAGGACTTGGATGAGCATTCCAGTGAAGTGAAGAAACAAAGCAATTAGCAGCAGAGCACCTTTCCCTTGGTGCACTTTCCAGGGACCTGCATCTATTGCATTATCTAAGCACGACCCCCTTGGAGGAGAAAAGGTGTCCAGGCTGTGGGCACATATTCTCTGTTTTGAACCACTCAGCAGTAGAGCTGCTTGTGTAAAAGCTGTCCAACTTTTTTTGCAATTTGACTGAAACAAAATTGCAAAGACCTTTTTATTTTATTAGTTTTCTCATCCAGCTCCTTGTGGCTGAAATGAGTAAGGGAACTTGCAACGGGAGAAGCTGTTAGCAGGAGAGGGGTGATAAATACAAGGAGAAGTGATTTCTCCCATGAGCACAGCTGCTGGCAGAAGGGACATCTGTCTGTACCATTAATCTCTATTGGGATTGTCAGTGGGATGCTGTGGGGAGGAGGCAGTTCACTCTGAAAAACAGCAGATTATCTACTGTGGCTTCTAGCACTATACAAGGCATAGTTTTTAGCCTGAAATGCTCTCAGAGAGCATATTTACCTCTCCTTCAGAAGAAGACAACAAAAGAATTTAGGAACTTATGGTTGAACTGGGGACAAGCTTTCAAGAGAGTCTTAACTCCATGGAGTCTCAGATTTTGGCCCTGGAGGGCCATCTGTCCTCCAGGAACTGGATTTAAAGTAGATTTCAGCACATATAAACCACTGCCCCCCTCCTCCCCCCCGCCTCAACCCTCCTGGTGACAACTGCAGGAGAGAGGATCCTGTCTGTGCCATGGCACGTAGCATTGACATGGCTGCCCCAACCCAGCCTGCCAGCTCAGAAGGAGAGCTGAGTTTGTGGTGAAGATGGGCATCTGCTGACTCTCTGCACGAGTGCTGGAGCCTGGCCCTGGGGGACCCGCCAATGTCTTCTTCTGTAGTTCCTCTTCTGAGAATGAAACAAAGCTGTTGGAGCTATCAGCCTAGTTCCTTTTGTGAGCAATAAATTCACAGTGAAAGCAGCAGAAACAAAGCGCTTCTAAATCTGTTCTATTTCTCAACCTGCAAGAAAAGAGAAAGAGGAGGGTTAGCTTAAGGATTTCTTCTGGACTCTCTCTGTAACAGTAGGAAAATGCTCTGAAATCATTCTTCTTAGAGATGCAGAGCTTGGAGTCCACAGAAAAGTCCACAGAACACCCCAAAGAATAGCCAATTACACAATCAAATAATAGCAGGCATTGTTAATAGCAGTCGTTCACATTTTTTTTGCTGGAAGATCCTCACAGTACAAGACCTTCAGGAGTTTGCCTCAAATCACCCTCCTTGTCTCTGCATGGGAGAGGAGACTGAAGTACTGAATACATCCTGGAACTGTACACAGCTGGGTTGTGGGTTTGTTTTTTTTTTTTTTTTTTACAAATATGAATCAGTTGCTCCAGATCTAGAGCAGAGCACAGGTTTCTTGAAGTCCGGATCATGACATAACTCACAGCTTCTCCCCCCACCTGATGTGAGTACAGAAGCCCAGCTGCAATCATGCAGTGCTGTGCCCTGGCCACTTCTGTTCCAGAGAAGCAATGGGGTTTTCACCATCAGGCACATGAATCCAGCCATGCTGCTTTGAGACCAGGCAGCCTGTCCCCCTGGTACTGCCTGTTGTTCTGTGAACTTACTGCCTTAATTAGGACTTGTTCAGAGATCTTTGGCTTGCCTTTCGTTGCTGGGTGGAGACATGCCGTGAGCAAGAAGTTTTTTGGGTTTGAGTTTTTCCCCTCTTTCGTTCCAGCAAAATTACAACAATGCCTGTTTCATGTTGTTCCATGGGGCTTCCCTTTGTAAAGAAAACTCATCAGCTTTGCTAATATAATCACTCAGTGATGCCATGTCAAAATGTGATTAAATGAATAACCGCAGTCTTTTCAACACATCTCTCTGTGCAAACAGATGTTTAGAAAGAATGCAATATGTTGCAGGGGAAAAAAAGTCACCATGCAATAATGTCTAAGCAGTTGGGGCCTAGAGTGTCATGCTATGGGTATGGCCACTGCAGCTGATGGGGATAAATGAAGATAAAATTTCTTCCTGAAAATTCCAAGTTGTCAGCATCATTAACTCTCAGATCCTGACCAATTTCCATCTCACTGTCACCTCCCCACCCCTCCTTACACTAGTGACGTCCCTTTCAGTTTGTGGGTTATTTTATGGGTTTTCCAACAAAGGGACTGATTGTTAGAAATGTCCAAGAGAAGATTGTCAGAGGTGAACTATTTTATTGCAGCCACGATTCATTTTCCTCTTTGGAGAAATCCATGGAACCACGTGTGGAAATCATGAACCTGTAGTTGCTGTAGAGGTACCAGGCTTCAGAGCTTCTTTGGACCCTCAGTGCTGGCAGCAAAATCACCATGATCCACTCTATAGGAAGGACTGGAGTATTTTTCACAGGAATTTCACCTTTTGGGTATAATAGATTTAAGTCACAAGACCAAAGAAGAAAAAAAAAAAAAAAAGGAAAGAGGCAATTAACTACAATTCTGTCCATCTAATGCAGCTACTTCTGTGGCCTTGGTGTCAGAAGCATATGAGCATTTCAGAATGTTTGTAGGATGTTTCTCCTCTTAGTACTCATTGCTGTTAATTGTCCCTTTTACAGAGGACAGTTAAAGTACAGCTCTCACATTTCAGTGTTTCTTCCTACCCTAATTTTACACATCTACAAGGGACAAGTGAAGTCCAAGATATCAGAGTTATCCAAGATATTAGGTATCCAAACTTGTTTGCAAGGACTGGAGAGAAGTCAATATTAGAAGATGATTCCTTTGTCTAACCATAGGTGTTTAGCCATTTCCCTGGGCTTGGTTAATTCCCTCATTGTCTCTGTCACGATTTTTACATCTTTTTGTTAATGCATCTTCCTGGTCAAGGAGCTGATATTTGCTAAATGAGATGTGGGACTTCTCTGCTATAGCACTTGATGCTGCTTGTAAAAAAAAAAAAAAAAGAACACTATGTTAGATATAAGTATCCTTTGGGACGCCTGACGTTCTAGACATATAAAATAATGGGAGGATGATTACTAATGAACCTGAGGAAGTTCTAGGAAAGAATGTTATGACAAAAGGGAGTTTGTTTATTCCCAGCTGAGCTCCCACAGGGTCAAAGTATCACACCCATGAATCCCTGGCGTGTTCACTTGTCTCTACGTTAGTGTAGAAAAAAGATAAAGTGGTGCCAATATTTCTATGATGCTGACTCATTTGCAGTTTTGAAGGTCAGCCATAAATAAAATCACCCTGGAAGACATTTTGGCAAATGGCATCCTAACTTATAAGTGACTCCAGTTGATTTTGATTTTCATTTATAATTTCTGACATTTTTTTCTTAAAAAGAAGACAACAAAATTGCTTCAGATAAACACAAGACCCAAAACACTATGACACAAAAGCATTACTATGGGCTACAAGACCTCTTACCAGGAGAGAAAAATAATGATGTGCAAATATCTGAAGATCATCCAAGAAGAAAGATCAGTCATTCAGGAGGTCCAGGGTGGAGGGGGTCTAACACAAGACACAGAGAATTAAGAGCAGCGGGTTAAGGCCTAGCAAAGGAAAAATTAGCTTGAGGAAAACTTTCCTGAAAGGGGACTAGTCTCCCCAGGCAAGAGATGGAAACCTGATTATTTGAGTCACGTAGCCCTGGACTGGCCCCGTGTCTGAAGGACTGTTGTGGTGAACTATTCTACATGGGCAGGGAGAAGCCTGCGTACCTTGGAGATTTCTGTTCCCCACTTGGATGACTCACTTCAAAGTGCAAGATGAATTTTAAGCTGGTGGGTTAAACTGAGCAATGCTGGCCAGGATACATGTCTCTGCTAGGAGGGGAAGACTTCATTGCTTAGATAGTGCTAAAGTTTCGCCTTCTCCAAAAGCATACCAGAAATCATCAGTTAAGCCATCTTCACCCATCAGCACAAAAGAAGCACAGAAAACATTATCTTCCCTACCTACAATCCTGGCAGGTGATGAATGTTTATGGTGTAGAAGAGATTGTTTGTTTGAAGACATAAAATACATAGAAATGGAGGAGAGAAAGATGGTTTGGTGTTTGGGAAGACTAGGGGTGAAACTTTTAACTTATACAACACTGTTAGCATTTCAAAAAGTTTCTCTGTTCAGGAAACTGAGTCACACCTACATCTCTCCCTTTCTCTCTCCTTGTAGGTGCCTTTTGCATTGTTCTAGAGAGGAATCTTCTCGAGCTCGGGTGAATCCTATCTTCTCATTGACCCTCAAGCTGGTAGCTCATAGAGCTGTTCTTGTCTATTTGATCCTAGCCTGATTCTACTCCTGGCCTGAGACGTTTTCCTGGTACAAAGCAGTCTCTTTTTCTTTGAAGGCTCTGACATAACTCAGCCAGTGTGAAAATGGATCCCAGTACCGGACCTTCACTTTCACCTTTCCTTTTCATTAACAGCTTTTTGGAGGGCGTCTTTCCAGCTGCTGCCTTCCTCCTCTGCTGCTGGTAATCAATGGAAACAGTTGCTCATGTTTGCACTGAGTGGACGTTCTTATTAATTCCAGTTCTAAACACAGAAACTGCACATTCTTTAGGAAAATGGGACTGATTCCAATTACACATCTCAGTTACCCTTCCATACCAGAATGAAAATTTGGGGTCTGAATGAAAGCAGTGTCCACTTACATTGGAACATGCTCCGCTTTACACCAGTGCTTAGGACCCTGGCACGGCACTAAACACCTTATTAGGCCAATGGGAATCTCTAGAGAATCTGCCATAGGTAGGGAATGCAGGGGAATCAGAGCAGGGCTGCTGTTGTAGGGCAGGCTGGAAGGCTGGGGTATCAAACACCCCATCCCTGAACAGAAACCAAAGTGGAAATTTGGGGTATTCCACATGGAGGACTGAGTTCAAGGGTGACATGGCTCAGAGAGATTTATCCAGACCTTCTCTGAAATCCGACACAAACTTGGCCTGCTTGTTTCCATGAGGAGAGCATCTGCACGTCTTTTTGCAAATCTCCCAGCAACAATGATATAAATAAAACCCTAGACTACAGGGCTGTCCTGAAAACTTGTCCTGCCCTTTCTTACAGGGGGACTTATTCTATGAAAGACTACAATCTACACTAAATTTCTGTGTGTCCTTTTTTTTCTGTTTTCGGGATTTTTTTTTTTTTAATTTTGGAAAGGAGTCAGGAAAAGCTCTACCAAGGTAATGATTAATATGAGGAATCACATCCTTGCATATTGAATAAAAAAATAAAAGTTAATATAAATAGAAAAAAAAAACCTCTTAGATTTTGTCAGACCGTGGTCTTATTATCTTGAGCTCCAAAGCCAAAATTGCAGACTATGGTTTACAGATGCTTTTTCCCTCTTTCCCTCTCCTCCTCCTCTTCCTTTTCCTTTTTTTGTTTCCTTTTTAACATCCCCCCCCACCCACCCACCCCCCCCCCCCAAAGGCAGCTCAAAGGAGGTTGTGGCTCCCTTGCTAGGAACTGCTCCTCTGACAGAAACTTTGCTTCCCTTTTCAAATGAATCTGGCAAATGTTAGTGAAAATGTTGCTAGTAAATATTCTTTGAAAACATTTATAGGTTTCTGAGGGTGCATGAAAACTGTTCAGGCTGTAGTTCACAGAACTTCTATCCCACCAGAGACATGGGAAATTCTTCACTGTTTTTTGTCCCAACTACTTCTCCGTTCACTGAATGCTTGAAAAGTCCTACACAGAAAAAGAGAAAGGAAAAAGGAGAGCAAAAATAATCTAAAAGGGACACACATTTTTGTCCCTTTTTTTAACCTGGTGATCCGAGCTTAGAGGAAAGTCTTCCCAGATTTTTAGGTTCTTAGCTCTGAGGGTCAAAGAGGTGAGAGGTTTTGTCTGGGATCCTTGATGAGGATGGCTTCAAGGAGACCTTTCTACATGGTATATTTTATTTGGTTTGGTTTGTTTTTTTTTATTTGTAGCCCCAAATCAGACCTTTAATTTGTTTGAAGTATTTTTTCCTCTCATTTTCAAATGGCACCAATCTTTCTTGGGTGGATTTGGGACTTCTCAGAGTCTTCACTGAGACCTTAAATCTGAAGAAACGAGGGATAAGTGGGGGTATTTTTCAGTCCATATCTGTTCTCTAGGTCAGGCCTTCAGATTTGGATCAGTGCTGTAGAAGAAGACTCTGTGGCAGCCATCAGTAGTGAAAATATTAATTTTCAACTCTGAGCTCTATAATCTTTCTCATTTACTCCATGGGCGTTAGGAATGGAGAAACTGGTGAACCTGTTCCTGCTTAAGGAATTTATGAGGCTGAATGTGTGGGACAAAATCTGTGTTTTTCATTATCAGAAAATTTTCCTCTAGATAATATTCATTCTCCATAATTACTTATTAAAGAAACAAAAATAATTCCCACAAATAACTGATTGTTCAGCAAAGAAATATTAACCAAAAGCTCTTCTACATCAGATGTTTTCATTGCATTCCTCTCCCTTCTTTGCTCCTTTGTGAGTTGCACTTTGGTAAGAAAGACCTTTGGTTGTCAGTCCCTTCAGGATCTCACAAGAAATGAGCATGAGAGGTGGCAGCTCCCTCCTTTCTGGGCCAGTTGTCAGGGTCACAGAAAGCTCCCAGGGCACTTGGCAATCTCCTGTTGATCTTCTCATCTGGGAAGACATGAGAACCACTGGCCAAAGCTGCAAAAAAATTTGAGCTTGTTTCAGGGTTCGAAGGGGAAGCAAAAAAAAAAAAAACCAAACCAAACCCTGTGCTAATTCCCAATGTTTCTGCTGACTCAGCATCCAGGCAACTGGAAATTTCTCTTTGACTCGGAGCGATGTGTCCAAACAGAAAGCCTGGACCTGGCCACACTTCTATGTTTAAAAATGTTTGTAACCAGACCTCCACTCTGCAGTTGGCCCGAAGCCAGTACTCACAAAGTGGAATGAAACTTCTCTTTGATTATTTAATACAGCCCAGAAACTAGAGCAAATCTGAACACAGCCATGGATTTGGATGGGAACATTAGGGGACAAAGAGTACACCCCACATTGGGCAATAATGCCAAGGGTCGACAAATAACATTGTGGGGTCATAATTATCCACATTCCCAAGTTTCTGCTTCAACCAAAGACTTATCTTGCTGTTCTTCACAAATCAATCAAGGTGCCCAAGCAAGATGCAAGTCTTCTTAAATTCTGATGAGAATGCTGTGGATTCAGCAGAACTGTGTTCAGACTTCAAGCTCTAGGAGATTTCCATTTCAGTAGTTTTGTTAATTCTGTCTTTTTTCTACACTTTCCTCACAGCCCTCTCCCATAAGTACTTCATCTGCTGGAGTTGGCCACATAATCAATTTACGATCCCCAGGCTTGGCTGACTTTGATAAAGAGGATTTAGGGGGTTAATTTGAGCCCTCATATTTCTGAGGGGACGCTATACTTAGGAAGCCTTCTGCAGTGCGCTTCAGCATGGATTAGTTGTTCTACTTCCCATAAAACCTTATGTCTGCCAGCTTGCCTAGGATTAGAACTAAAATGGAGTGTGTAGATCCCATTGCCACAAATAGAGCTTCTGCACTAAGGCTGCTTTGTTTGGGATATGAGCCAAAGTTATAAATATTGAGGGCCTGATTTTTCAGTCCATTACCATTGCAGAATATATATATATATGTGTGTGTGTGTGTGTATATATAGATATGTATGCATGTACGTGTGTACATATATATACATACAGAGATATGTGCTTATGCGTGTGACACTTCATACCCATGGCCACTCTGAATGCACACATTTCGTGCTATCCTTGAAAACTTCATATGACAGGACAGAGTAATACTACTATCAGTGATGTTTTGGAACACAAGTTAAATTAGAATTTTTGTCCTCAGTGAGATGGGTTTAATGTTTTTAACTCTCAAAGGACACATGTCTCTGTGGTGGCTTTATGTGACATCCAAAAGGAAAGATCACCCAGAGATCTGCACCAAAAAGGAGGCTCTCCTATTTTAGGGTTTCAAATTATACTTCTAACACTGCATAACTGTGCTGTCTGCTTTCCCTGGGGGGTGGCTGTTCCTTGGGAATACAGAAGGAAAATGTCAGTCAGACTAGTCAGTGTGTTATGTGAAGCCTGTTGCCTCTTCCTCTGGCTTGTTTGTAGACCTTGATTAAATCTTGAAAGAAGCATGGCTGTTCCTGGTACTAACTGCCAACCTCCTCTTTAAATGAGCAAAATTAATTCTCTGTGTTAGTTATGCTGCCACTCATGAAAGATGGTGAATGGGCTGTTTGCCAACAGAGGTCCACAGGCAATGAAGTGTTTGCTGGTGCAAACACTTGGCAGCATGTCTTGAAGAAGTGAAGGAAAAGAGCCTCGTGGTGCTGCTGGCCATGGGCTGACTATGATCTGGATACCTGAGCTGGAAACTCACCTTGAGAGACTCATTGTGGAAGGCAGGAAAAGGAGGAATAGCAGAGAGAAGTTCAAAACCTCCATTTCTGACACTCTCCTAACCTGGCGGCTCTCCTAATGGTTGCAGGAGCTGCACAGATGCATGGGTGCTGCCGAGAGGCAGATTTACCTCCTCATCTCTTTGAATTCCCACTGTCCTGAAGAAGGTCATGATGAAAAAGTATCTTCACCCTCCTGCTTTTGCAGGCTTGAAAGAAATGAAATGGAGACAACGCATGTGAAGGGGCACCCAAAGAGTAAACCTCAAAAGCTGCTACAGGCAGAAGCAGAAAATCCTCTCCTTGTCCATCTCAATCTTGCCTTCTGTTTCAGACTATTTCAGGTAGTTCAAAAGCCCCGCTACTGCAGAATCCCAAGCATACGTGGAAGGGCACTAAGATAATTCTTTTTTCCATTTATAATTCTATGGTGGTACCACCTAAAAATCCCAACACAATCTCAGAAGGTCCCTATGAGGGTATTCTGTAGATAGGTCAAAGGAAAAACAGCTATGACATTACATTTTTTCGAATTTGAGAGAATATCCGATGCATCTGTATTAAATCTGCCCACCTCTTGCTGTGTGGGTCATCCTCATGCCAAGTTTTCCTTGTAATTCAGGAGCAAAAAATATACTCCAGGCTTGGTGCCATGCAGTGAAACACATGTCTTGTCTGCACATAATTGTAGAGAAACTGGAGCCTTTTATTTTTCATGAGAACAGGCCCATGATGATCAAATCCTGTCTTTCTGAGACACTTATCTGGCATCTTGTCACATAGTTTCTGTGGATTTCACATGTCTGATTTAAATACCCCCAAACTCCTGCAAGGCTGGGAAGTACTACTGGCTTTTTGAACTGATGAATTCTTCCATATATATATATATATTTCTTAATTTCCTTCAAAAATACTTATTGATTTCAACTAACATCACTCATGCTGAATTTCTTAGGTTAAGACCTAAATTAGTCTGACATCTCAAAAATTATTCCTGCTTTTGTTTTGAAACCTTATATAGATGTATCTATATTTAACTTCTTTTAAAATAGAGATAATACTTTTCTCCCCACCTTTTTGAGCCATGAAAATTAAACAAAAAGGCTTTTTTTGGACTAGTTGGAGCATTTATACTTGATGTCCCAATAAAACAAACAGCTTTTAGTTGTTGATGCTTTAGTGGAAATATTTCAGATGAACCCCAGTCTACATATTTTTCTGTATCTTGGCTTTTAAATCAAAACATTTTTTCATCCTGTTATCACATATTATATCAACTAAGCTTGTGGCATAGGTGATTTAAATTCCTTACTGAAGGTCACACAGGGCACTGCTGACAGAAAGCTGCATAGAGTTTCCCTAGTCCTGGGGTACTGCAGAAAAGTGCATGAACTGGGACTTACCTACATTTCAAAGCTTTCTCTAAAGATCTTTTCACTCTGCAAAGCAAGTGAAATTTATTTCAGAACCTACCCAATGAAACTGGACTGTCATAATTGCTGCCAAGGATTTTTCACTTTTGAGATATCCTTTTTTATTCTTTTTTCTTTTCTGGGAAATTATCTTTCACACATGCTTCCCCTCTCTCTCCTCTCCCCCACGTATTTTCTGTTTCTGGTTTTTTTTCAGTGTATATCTGGAAGATTTCTCATTTGATAAGCATATTTTCTCTTCTGTTAGGAATGGGTAGCAGTGTGGCAGGCTTGGCCTTGCCACCTGCCCTGTCAGTAGAAACTCTTGCGGTCCCAGCTTAAGCCATGGAGATGACCTTCTGCCACTCTCTCCCTCCTTTAGAGTGAGATTTGGGGGCTGTTACTGCACATAAAGCAGACAGGCCTGGCTGCAGGTCTGTTAAGACTGGATTCATGGTGGGGTACACCCATAGAAGTCAGGAACCCAAGTGCTCACCATGATCCTAAATTCCTTGCTGTGACTGGACCCAGTGCAGCTGCTGATGGCAGGAGACCCTGCCTCCACCTCGTAGCTGCTCTGCTTCAGTGTCCTGAGCAGCCAACCCCCTGCTGAATTTTCCCACCCTGTGGAGGGAAATTAAATTCTTTGTCAGGGCTGGGAAATCCCCAGAATGGCCTTAAACCATGTTCTTCAGGGCGCCGTTGACACTTTGCAGCGCGCTCTGTTCATGCCCGTGCGTGCACACGCACAGAGCACTTTGCTGCTCGCTCCTCCCAGGGGGGAGCCGTGAGAGTTTATTTTACAGTAACTCTCATACTGGTGGTTAAAATATGGCTCTTGCAGACCCTCTCAGGCTTCAGATCCTCCTTCTGGGCTAATGCCAGCGCCCTCCAACAGCAGCAAGAGATACCAATTTCCTTGGTCAAAACCCTTCCCTCTTGTGTCATATTCCACCCAGTTTACTCATTGCAGCTCCCAGCTGGACATACCAAGTCAGCTGGGAGCTGCAGTAACGTAACTCACCTCCTCTCCCAGACACTGAAGGGAAGATTTGCATGCTTTGGCCAGATTCATGATTCCCAAGTGGTCTGCCCTCTTGACTCAATGGGCCACCACCCCCACCAGGTATGCCAGGGGTCTGGATGACAGAGAGATTTGGGAAAATTCACAGGTGACCCTGGCTCCTCAGCAGTGTGGAGCTGGGTTGCAAAGTAACTTGATGCTGATCTCCTCAGGTGGGCTCCCTGGCTTTGCTTCCAGCTCTCAGGAAGGGCTGAAGGCTGCTTTGCTCATCTGTCAAACACTGCATACAGCCATAACACAGGCCTTGCTTGCAAGCCCTGCTGCCTCCCTCTGCATTCCTCTCCTGGTGGGACACCATGGAGGCTGTGCCTTTGGAGTGAGCTGGCAGGGCAGAGCAGGGGATTGCACTGTAGCCCCTCCTGAGTGCATCAGGAAGGTGCAAGCACAAGAGGTGGGTGCTGACTGGGGTCAGTGTTGTTTGCCTGCTCAGTCTGTGAGTTGGTGCAAGGAGGTGTCTGAGGAGCACCAAATCACCTGGCTGGGCTAACAGGTGTGGTCCATGTGGGCCTTAAAGCCACACGACAGTGCTATGGAGTTTTCTGCAGAAATTTGGGAATGAGGACCCTGTGCACCACTGGTTTTGACTGACAAAAGTATTTCAGATGCTCTGACAGTTTCAATAAGAAGTTTCAGGCTTCACAAAATACCATTGCCCATAAATTGTGGCCTTTTCTAATTTGGTACAGGCTTTCCCTTTACCAGTCATCTTGAAGAACTCCACTGGTTTTCTTCTGGTCATGTGCCCTGATTAAAGGATTTGGGGAGGCAGTTGTAAATGGGATTGATCTGAGGAGAGGCAGTGTAGCAGGGAGAGGGTCGGTGTTTTAGCAGATTCATGGGACAAAGCTTCTCCTGGTGAAAGGCAGGCTGGGAAGCAATGCTGTATGCATCCTCAAGGTGAATAGAAGTGCTTTCCCAGCTGTGCTCACCTGGATGCTGCCTAAGATCCAGTTGAGGCGAGAGCCAAAGTTTTATGAGAAGAGCATGCAGGCTGCCAGCTGGGTCAGGAGCTGTTCCCATGGTCACACGGAGTTTACAGGACAAAGCAAGAGACACATATTTGCTGCAAATGTCTGAGAACAGGAAACGAGTTGTATTGGGAAGGAGACGGGGGAGGAAGAAATGTCAGGAAAGAGGCTTAGCTTCAGGTTGAGATACCACAACCTCCAAGAGAAAGGTGATGAACTGAGGCTTGTGTTAGTCTGAACAGGTAGGACCATGTTTCCCTCACCAGACTGGAGTTGGGAGAAAAGCTGTGATGGTGCCTATGAGGCTGATGTTGGGGGTATTTAGACTTCAAACTCTCTGTGGGGTCAGGTGGAAGCGCTTGGTACCTTGCCCAATCCTGAAGGAGGCTCTTCCATAACACACCAAGTGCTGGCATGGAATCCTGCTGTTCCTGTGATGGGGATACAGGAGCTGAGAGTAGAGGGCAGTGTGCTGTTTTGTCCAAAGGCATGCAGGAAGTAAACTTTCAATGAGAATTGCCTATTTTTCTGAATGCCCCCAACTCCCACCAAAAAACCCCCATTTTTTCATGAAGGTTGTGCTGTCCAACCCTGGGCCTGCCCCGTCCTGATGCTTGTACTGATGCATCTTGGTTTGTTCACTTCCCTCTCAAGGCCTTCCACGGGGATTTCTCCCGTGTCCGCAGTAAAGTTTCAAGGACTCACTTGCCCTCTGGCCCAAAGGTTTGGACACCTGCCTGCAGTACTGAGAGGCGCTGGTCGGGATTTCCCCAGCAGCCCACAGCTGTCAGGTGCCCAGACTGCCCACAAGGGAGGAGTGCCCCAGTTCCTCAGGCTCCCTTCAAATGCTCCATGAGGAAGCCAAAGGCTGCCCAGACCAGGTGTTCTGCCGGTTCCAGAACCACCAAATCCATCTCCCTGTCGCCTGAGGGAATGCAGAAGCCGTTGCTGCTGCTGGCAGCCAGCTGAAAACTGCTGATGTCCCCAGCCTGTCTGCAGATGTGCCTTTCTCTCACTCCTGGACCTTTACAGACTGGTTGAGTTTGTTGGGTTTTGGTGTGGTTTACAGAGATTATTTGGGAAAGTTTCTCACACCAACTTGCCCCTCTAGTTCCCATATATATATATATTAAAAAAAAACAAAAAACAAAAACCAAAAAATCTTGGCATGACACTTGCCAGAAAACTTTAGCTAAAGTAAAAGATAGTAGCTGGTACACTTTTTTTTTTTTCTTTAAGTGGTTGTTTAATTTTAAAAAAGATAAATAAATACAAAGCCACCAGTCCAGGTACTGGTTTTAATTTCTAGGAGGAGAAAAAATCATCTGAAATCACTACCAGTGTTTTTTTTCTTTCCTGAGACTTGTAACTTAAAGTGACCAAAATTGATTGCATTTTTTTGACAATGAGCAGCACAATATCCTCCAGGTGTTCAGAACAAGAACCTTTCTGGACCATCCTCAACTAAGATCCCTGCTTGCAGCTGGGATTTTGATGCTAAGAAATATCGAATGAGTAGATTGCACCTTCTCCACACTGCCAGCCACTGCCATCTTGTTATTTTAATATGAGCTTTACACTGAAAGTGAGTAGAAATGAGTGCTGGATGAGGACACAGAAATCCTCTTGAGAGTCAATATTTAAGCTTTGAAGGAGAAGAGACTAATAAAGAAACTCTTTGGGTCCATCTCTAATATTAAAAAGCAGAAGCTGCTGACACATAAGGAGGATTTTACACCCCAAATTCTTGGCCCAGAATGTTTTCTTTTTCTGTTTAATTGTAATTTTTCTATTTCACCATTTTACAGTTGTTTGCAGCTGAAACATCTCTGCCAGTAAGTGAGCGCAGACTGAGTCACTGTTTTATATAGATCTGTCCATAAAGTCATGGAACTGACTTCTGAAATTTCTTGCCAAAGAGAAGGAAAGTTCAGGGAAGGGTAGGAGGAGCTGACAAAGAAAAGGGCAGAGGACTCTACAATCTTCCTGTCCCCTTTGCTGAAACTTTGTGCTGACAGCCTGATTTTTAGAAGATTGTCTGGATGGTCGATTGTGTGGCGGTGCTGTGAGGACTGTTCCTGACAGGGCTGTGACAAATGGAGGTTTACAATGGCCGTGCTGGGTGAAGTATCAGAATGAAAATTTCAGTCAGTTTTGCCAGTTTGGGATAGAGAGTACTGGATTCTGTAGGTGTACAGCCAAGTGTCTGTCCTTTGCCTGCTTGTTGTACTCCAGCTCCAGACGCAGCCACTGAAGAAACTGCACTATGTCTAATGATGAGTGAGTATCTATAGCTGCTCTTTCAATCAGGACTCCCAGAAACTGACGGATTTCCTAGAATTTCACAGCAAGGAATGAAGCAGATGTATTTCTGGGCTTTGTAGCTCTGGCCACCTGCAACTCTTGGGCTTTGCCACTTGTTGGCTCAGAGAGGAGGGGAGCCTGCTGAGGAACACAGCATTCCACCCAAGTTTGGCCCCAAAGTGGGAAGTATCCAGCTCCCACAGTAAAATTTAGGTCCATTTCAGAGGAAGGATTTTTCACTTGCAATACAACATATGTTTGGCTGGCTGGGTGTAAGTCCATGGAGGTAAAAAGCAAGGCAGAAATGTCAGTAATTCTGACTTTGCCAGAGACGCATTGTGGCCCCAAGAGTCTAAATCTACACCTGACCAGACAGTTTTGATAAGGACACATCTTTGTAGGAGTTGCAATGTTACAATACCTTCCAGACGTATTATTCTCCTAAGCTTTGCAAAGTGTGTTTATGTCATCAAGAGGAGTTTTAGCGGGCTGGTGGTGCACATGGGCAGGACTGCCTCTTGTCACTCTTTTCTGAATTATTCTGTAAGCTTGGGTGAGGGTGTTGTAGTAGGACTCAACTCAGAACATGATCTCATCTGCTCTGGTAACACAGCTTCCAATTTGTTGAAGACTGAATTACTCTTTCAAATTTAATGTGTTTAATAGAAAGAGCAATAGAGCTGCTGGGGAAATCCCCTGAACACTGGGTCTCTACTGAGACTCTGATCTAGATAAAAGGGCTGCAGGTACAATTCGGTGAGGTGAAGAGTTTTTGTGAGCTGCGTGGCTGATTACACCTGTGAGGAGGCAGGGAGTGCTCCCTGCTGCCCAGCAATGCTGCTTCAGGGCTTCAAAGGCTGCCATCTGCCCACCACTGGAAGGGTCTGGTCCCAGCTGGAAGGTGGCACTGCCCAGCTGCCTTAGGTGGGCATCAGTATGTGACATGTGTGTTCTAAGGACTGGGAAAGGTGTGGGCTTGCATGCTGCTGGCTTGATGCTTGATGGTTTTCAGGAGGATGCAGGTGTGGAGGCACAGAGCTGAGCTGGCTTCCCTGAAAGCCACAACGCTCAGTGGCAGACCTGACACATGCTGTAGGCCTTTTCCTGTTCCCCCTTGTCCCCCACTGCTACTTCTTTGCAACGTCCTTCACAAGCCAGAGGAGGTGGAAATAGACCCAAAACTAAACCCATCTCCCTGTCCTGAAAAGAGAGGGAAGCTTTGCTTTTGTGTTACCAAAGTAACCAAGAAAGCAACCTCCTGACACTGCTGTGTGAGTCCTCAGCTGGTTTTATAGCCTTTTGGCAAGTTCCTTCCAACCAAATGATATTACCAGAGACTGTGAGCAGGAGCCACTCTAATGAGGAAAACTCCTGCTTTCTGCAACTGCTAATGTAATAAGTGGCAATTTTATGGCTAAATCAGAAGACAAAAAACAAGGGGAGAGAGGGAGAAGAAGAAAACCTCTCTATTTTAAAATGCAGCCAAAACCTGCAGGAATCTACTGCTGCCAATTATTTTAACAGCTCCAACCTGTTTCCCCAGCAGAATGAAAAAAATAAAAATACCCCCTCCAGCCCCTCCTTCCCTGTCCTTTGGGAAGAGAGGGGTTTGGATTAGCTCTTCAGAATGAAAACAAACACATTGAGGCTTTTATAGAGCCAAGCTGTTCCAGCGTCTTGAGAGCAGAGCGAGAAAAGATCTAACAGGTGCTGCATGATTTTATATGGCAGCGTCACGAGAGGTGCTGGTTCTCACTCGTGAAAGGAGGCTTTCTTTGCCCTTCGGCTGGTGCCCTCCTCTATCCCCAGAGCCAGTGGCTTTGGTTTAACAGCTTATGGCAGTTATTTAAGTTCCAACCAGCGCCAGAAGTCTAAGCTTGTGTCTGTCACGTTCCTTCCCCCCTGCCAAATGTGGACCTTGGGGTGAGGAACTCCCTTGATGGCTGGTGGGACTCCTGCTCCACCCCGTGTCTCATGGGTGCTCCTTGGGGAACATGGGTATACTCGGGTCAGGGCTGGAAAATTGGCTTTCCCAAAAAGTCCAGTCCTTGTCAAGCCCTTAAGCTCAGGTCCTGCAGTCCAGCCCTCCTCCAAGTCCTGGGAGTGAGCTGCTTTCTGTCTTACTACACAGAGAGATCCATGCATCCTGCAGTAGTAAACAGCTCTTAAACTCCCATGAACTTGAGAAAGAACAACAGTCTTTGTCCACAGTAGATGGGGAAGATCCTGGATAGACAGGGACCAACCAAGAGCAAAGCAGAAAAGTTTTGAAAATCCAATGACATATAAATGTAAGCACTGACGACGTTTCCAGAGAGTCCCCAAGTGAACCCTGCAGGCCTTGGCCCAGCCTTGTGATTTGCTAAACAAGGAGCTACAGCGGCCTCCGCATCCTTTGGAGGAGAGATGTAGCATGTGATCACATCCCCGTGACAGACAGCTACCAGGCAGAGGTGATGCAATGGGGATGGAGGAGTTCAGATCACGACTTTTTTAGAGGGTCTGCTGAAATTAATGTTTGAACTGAGCCACAGTCGGGACTGACCTTTTATTGTCTTGCTGCTCTTACCATAAAAATAACCTCCAAATTAGCCCCAGCTGTTAGCAGGTTTCATCATTAAAATTTTGTTTGGTATTTGAGAGGAAGGAAATCAGCCACTTAAAGAACAATATTGCATTTTTTTTCTCTTTTCTCCCTCTCCTTCACCCCTCACCCCCACATACACCACTATGTCTAGACTTGGTTTTCTCCATTAGAGTGGTGAGCTACCGTCAGATAAGACAGCAGACACCATTCCACAAACTTTTTAATTTCTTTTAGGAAGCACTCCCTTCCCCCTTGACACGCATTTGCATGCAGACAAGAAGAGGAACAAATGTACTGAGGAAAAAATCGAGCTATAAACAAACCTTCAAAGTTTTAGCTGCATTTTTACTTGTCTGGAAATGTGGCAATACCACGCAAGGCGGGCTGTTGTTGCACAGATCCACTGAGCAGACTAATGGAGAGCAGATCATCATCTGCATCATATGCAAGCCACTCTGCTATGCACTCAGATGGTTGTGGAAAGCCTTTAGCACCTGGCTCTCCAGCAGCCCCAGGCTCCACTTTGGCCACACTGTACTTGGGAGGATAGAAAAGCTGTCAGCAAAGACAGGAATGTGCCTCTCTGATTAGGCTGGAAATCTGCCACTTTCAGCTTTTCCCTTGTGCCTTTTGACACCAGGAAGGGAGGATGGGGAGGCATGGACTATCTGCTGTTACAGCATTGTCCCCTGCCAAAAAACCAGGGCATTTTGAGGACTGTCTCAAGGATCTCAAGAGGAAACAGGAGATGCCATGGGCTGATAGGGACACGCAAGCCTCACAGCAAGTCAGCCGGAAATTTCATGCCACTGGCCCAAGGAGTCTCACTCCTCCTGCCAAAGGGAAACTGTGTTGGATAGTTGTTCCTCTAATCAGTCCTGGTATGCAAGAAATAAGCTGTTTTACTTGCTGTGCCCCACAGTCCAATGAATTTCTGGACAGGAAAGCTTTAAAAGTGAGTAGGAAAGGAGCAAGCTAAACCCATGTTTTCCACAAGGCACATTGGTACTCTGCAGTCCAGGAGAAAGGTGGGGAATTCAGTGAGAGGCAGGAGCTGTTGAGGGCATTCATTGTCCCTTGACAGTGTTTAAAACTTCCCAGCTTTATTCCACATTGCAGTGAAACCTTGCTTCTGAAACCTCAGCATTTCTTTGTGAACATACATTCTTGGTCTGCAGCCAGCCCCAAAAGACAGTCTCTGAGGTTATCAGTTCAGCTTCATCCGAGGAATAATCATGGAGAGGAAAAAAAACAAAACACATTGCTGCTTGACAGCTGTATTTGACTCTGTGTAGAACTGGTTGGTGGGCTAAGGCCAACTGAAGCAAAGTAAAGTGTTTTTCTGGCTGTTTTTTTTAAATTCCCTACTGATAACAGTTGGCAGAATTAAAAGCCTGAGAAGAGCTCAAAAGAATCTGTATCACCCCAGAAAAATCAATTTGAAAGATACTTCTATCCCCAGGTACAAGCCACATGCCACCCCCAATACATCCCATTGGTATTGAATTGAAGTCTGGCTGTTAATGTAGTCAAAGAAAGAATTTTTTAGAGGATTATGAGAGGCATTATTGAAGTTTGGTGCCTTGCTATTCCTAGTCACTACTGTGCTTCATCACTTTCACGGCTGGATCTTAGTTGAAGCAGCTATAGATTCTCAAATTTCACAGCAGTGCTCCCGTGGGAGTATGAAGACAACAAAACCCTGAGGAAGGCCATGTTCGTTTGGGGTGTTTGCCTAACCCCACATACAGCTATTTGGAGGAAACTAAGAGTTTTTCCTAACTTTCCTGTTTCAACTTGACTACCTCCTAGTTTGAATCAAGGTTCTTTACATGATAAAAAAAGAAGACATATCTTGCTTTTCACCCTCGCTTTTCTCCAAGTTTCATGTGAGACCAGCCATCTCTACCAGGACAGGCTTTCAGCAATATGACCCATAGTGTATGTGCAAAAGGAGTGCTTAAAGGTCACATACAAGGTAACATTTCCCCATCATATCCTCTCAGTAATCACTTGTTTTGGAACCTTTTAAACTGGAGGCTGGATTTAGGCTGTTGTATTATTTACCAATGGAGGAATTTTTCTCCTGAAAAATAACTGGGTTTTAATCCACTTCTGCCTTTGATTCCTAAAGTAACCCGTGGCTATGAGTCCTGCAACATTCATTTTAAACACCTGTTCCCACAAATCCAGAGGTCTGGAAATAAGAAAATACGTTTCTTTGGTGTTACTCAGTGCTTATAAACAACCAAATATTTGCACCTCCAGTGGTCTTACTCAATCCCTAACCAGCAAGAGCTTAGATGAACCCAAGCTATGGACTGGGATCCAGAAAGAATTAATGCTTAGTTCTTAGGATCCAGGATTAGCAATTAGCAAATCTTAGTTCTAGGATCCAGGATTTAGCAATTTTTTGTACCCCATAAAGAGCAGAAGCAGCTACAAAACTGAGCTTCAGATGAGAATTTGTGAACTTTCTGAGACCTATGCTACTGGGATTTGGATAGATCTCGAAACTCACTTCAGGTTTTCAATGCTGCTTTTCTCCCATTCTGTTCCTACCTGCTTCTGTAACTTTTGCACTTGAGCACAGTATAATAACAAATATAATACTAGGTAGAGAATGGCTTATAAACCCATATACATTTATATTTCTCCCTGACAAAGAAAAAACCAGAAGGCAGCCACCTGCTGAACTCCAAAGACTTTTTGTGAAATGAGTCAGAAATCTCTAAGCCTTAGGTGGCTGCTAGATCTACAGGAAGATCTGGGAGAACTGAGGAAGGTGGTATTTGGTTGCTCTAAATTCACCATGAGAATTATTTTTTTTTAGACTATCCTTTTCTTTCTTCTGTTGATGTTCCCTGATATATAGTCTGTGCCACTGAGCCTGATGAAAATAGGTCAATAGGTTGCAACTCTGGAAAACATCTGTGCTCCAAACTGTCACCTTCTGCATTTTTCACAGTATTTTTCAAACTTTTTCGGTATCTGGGTGGGATGTGAGTGAGTCCTGGAGAAGACAGCAACCCAATCCAACAGTTCACATCAGACAGCTTGAAGTGACAAGCTGATATTTAAAATCCACATATGGAAGACCTTAATGTGTGGAAAGTTATGGAGTTGCCTCTGAAACAAAGTAAGAAATATATCCCTCTCATCCACCTCCTCTTTTCAGCATTTTCCTTGTCGCGTGGTCTGAAGGACTGAACCAGCCAGAAGACAAGATCTTTGGAGGCAAAATAATTGGGAGAGACTCAGTTCCTGCAGCACTTTCAGCACTTGCCAGGATGTGTTCACAGCCTCTTCCTAAATCAGAGAATGATCCATTTTTGGGGGCAACTCTGAGTTACTTTTTGCTTCCATGAGAAATTCTTCATTTGCTTTTTGCTCAGCCATGCCTCCCATGTAAACAAAAACTATTAATGAAATGTAATTAATTAAAGGCAGAGAAGTATGAGACAAATGAAGAAAATGGTAGGAACTGAAAGCTTTCAAAATAAATCACGTGGGACTAACTTTCCTGACCTTCCAAGCCAACACTAAACACACAACTAAAACACTCACACATATAGGAGCCTCAATGCATGCACAACTTAGACCAGAAAGTTGAAGACTGGGGAGCATCAGTGAAGTTGATGCTGGGCAGACATGTCCAGAAATCCAGATGCATTATTCCTTGGAAGAGCAAGGCCGTGGACCCAGAGAGATAAGGTGTTGTGGGCCAGGACCAGCAGCACACTGCCTTTATTGGCTGGAGGATCCTATTGCCCAACAGGACCTGCACAAGCCATACTGTGGGAATATTTTCCCCCTGGGAGCTGCTCAGATATGTGTGTCCTGGTAAGAAAAAGTTTCTCTTCCTCTTTTCTTCCCCAACGTACATCTTCCCCCGTAGAGCCTTGATTAGATGGAGTTTAACTTCCATCTTCTATTTAGGTACCAGGAGTCATGCTCTTCAATTTCTCTGGTTGACTCTTTCCTTAAAAAAAAAAAAAAAAAAAAAAATCAAGAAGGCAGAGCATTTGGTTTCTATCTTTTCAGGTCTCAAACTGCAAAAAAAAGCACCTCAGCCTCTAACTTTCTCCTTTTCTTTTCCTTTTTTCTTTAAGAGCACTGATATGTAATACTTCTGCTTTTGCTTTTGGTGTGGAGCAGCTCTAATTCTCTCAGGACTCTAACGTTCAAGGAGACAAGCAGGCATTTCAGTTGTAGTGTTTTGCAGTTCTGCTCTCATATTCTGCCCTCATGTTTTGCAGTTCCTTTTGGGAGTGGGTTTATTGACTTTCTATTTATTCAAAATCAAACTTAATCAGGTTGAAATTTTCTCCTATGTTAACAAAAAGAAAGAAAGGAATAATTTAATTATTAAGCATTTACATCCTGCTATTAAAGAGAGACTGCTAACATATACATGTCAGAATTCTTTATAATCTGAGCATTCAGTATTTTTTCCTGAAATACAATGTTTTTGTTTTAGCCAACAACATCCTTGCCTCAGAGTTTTCCTCCTTCACAAACCTGGAATACTTTCAGCCTTGGCTGTTTTTACCCTTTCAGTCTGAACCGAACCCTTTCCACTGATTACCTATAATGATTAAGGCTAAATTTCAGCTGATTTACACCCCAGGATGTGCCACTGAATAAGCCTGAGCTCTTTTAAAGTGCAGTCATCACCTTCATGCTGTACAGGTGGGATACGAATCTTGCAGGCCCTTTGTAAATGTTTTTAGTTTACAACAAAGAAATCTGGAACAACTACAGGAGAACAAACTATGCTGAAGCACAATCCTACCTGTCAGGTTTCCCTGTGCAGATGTCTATAAACTTCTATTTATTCTATGTATTTTTCTTCTTTCTCCATCCCCCCCCACTAGGTTTGTGCTAGTCAGAATTAACCCCATCTGTCTCCAGGGGGATGAATGAATTTTCAGCACACTCACTCAGCACTCCACACTTTCCACTTTAAAAGACATTGAGGCCTAGTGACAGAACAGTCAACAACATCATTAAAACATGTAAAATATCTGTAAAACATCTTCCTCCTAGAAGTTAACCAGGTGAGTTCTCCTTGCCTTACTCTATCTGAGGCCATGTTGTGATAC
Source organism: Hirundo rustica (assembly GCF_015227805.2). Taxonomy (NCBI): domain Eukaryota; kingdom Metazoa; phylum Chordata; class Aves; order Passeriformes; family Hirundinidae; genus Hirundo; species Hirundo rustica. Next base: position 14,703,774 of record NC_053456.1, on the reverse strand, counting down.
CACATTAACCTGGGAAAGTCAGTGTTTTTATGCACTTGAAAGTGAATTTCTGACCTGTCTGGGCTCAGGTACATCCTGAGATATATTTATCTATATTGACATCCTGTGTTGGGGCAAACACTCAACACAACTGGGAAATGTGTTCACTCCTCCTTCAGGATTTTGTTGGTCACAGTGAGCCAAGCTGTCAGCACTTTGTGACATTTAATGCATTTTCTTGCAAATTAACGCCTTTGGGTGGGAAAATTATAGGCAGCTCCATACACCTGCTGTTGGAAGCAAGACCCTTTCCTGGATGGGTCTTTGATTTTTCATTGATCCTGATGCTGTGAGCTCACAGAATGCAGTGGTGGGAGGTGAGGTCAAAGGAGGCTGTGTACACTCAGTGAGCAGTGGGATATTTGGATGGGTCTGTCATGTGGGACTGCAGCCTCCTCTTCTCTTCCCCATCCCACCAAGGCAGTGATACGTTACTAGTGTCACTTTTCCAATGGCTCCAGTTGCTGCAGGCAAAAGGACAGAGGAGAGCTAATTCTGGTGAGGAATGATAAGATAAATAAGCCCTAGACAGCAGTGCCTCTTACAAGAAGAGATCTATAGGTGACAGGGAAACTTGAGTATGGCAAGAGATACTGGAATACACTGGTGGATCTCCTTTGATTTCTTTATATAACTTACACCAGGACAGGATCATGGCACAGACTTGGGGGAGAGGGAGGGAACAAGCAGGCATGACTGAATCCATATTTGTAGCTGAGAGGCAGAAATGGAACCCCAGGCTCTTGATCATGACAGCCCCCTGCTGCCTTCCCTTGAATTATTGCCTTGATTAGCATGATGCCTTGCCCCCAGCAACCATGTGGCATTGAGTCTATGGAGGAAAATATATGAGTGTTGAGAATAATTGGTTCTTTGATATTAGATTGTGCAAAGGCCAAAGTTTATTGGGGAGAGCAAGACAGCTGAAAAGTCACATTCCCTGCAGGCACTGTGGCACTGACCTCTTGTGCCTGCAAAGACTGGAAATCACAGATAATCTGCTGTGATGCCGTGGCTTCTTGTGCTGGGGAACTGTGAGATCTCAGTGCAAACACTGTGGTTTCTCAGCTGACAACACTGAAGCTCTTTGTAGCACCAGGTCAGTTCCGTAGAGGGGTAGTTAGATAAGGTTTTTATGTTATGTGATCTGTCTTGTTGCATTATTCTAACAAATTAGACACTACAAAGCCACTCTACTGTCTGTCTGTCTGCATCACCATGGCATTTCTCTCTTCCCCTGAACTCTATCGGCTGTGATTTACTAGGTATTCATGAAGGATCTTGCTGTTTATATTTGTGGCCTCTGTGGAAACCCTGTGGTTTGGTGCCCCTTGTTCATGTCTCCATCATCCATGACAGAATTTATTTAAAAGGTGAAGACTTTTTCAAACTGCTGACCCAAATCATCTCACCATAGAGCTTCATCAAAGATGAGAGGATTTGCATCCACAACTTCTCTTTTTGTAGCACCTGCCATCCTCAGAAAGACTCAAGTTTTCAAGGTAGGGCCTCTTTTCTGGAGAGTCCTACAGGAGAAGTCACAGAAAAAAACCTGAGATTTCAGATTCTTGTCCGGAAGACCTTGAATTTACATGAAACGTGGGCAGCAGAGAAGAGCAGAATCCATCCAGAAGGAGGTGGTACAACATATAGCACCTGACATAATGTAGTTAATAACATGTACCTGAGATCCTTTCCATTCAGATGACCTTTTGGCAAAAGCCTTATTGCATGCTGTAGGTAGATTCTGCTTTATTTTGTCACATCTCAGGAAGCTCCTCTTTTATACATTGGGTAGGTCATTTATCTTCTCAGCGTGTTTGACCTATTTGTGCTGTGATGATGGTGAAGTGGAAGATGGATGGTGAAGATGCATTGCTTCTGCATCAAAATGACCAGGGGAATTGATGTTCAGGCATTGCAAACCTACAGAACAATGGTTAAAATGTAGCCAGGTTTCCCAGTGTGAGAGAGAACCTCTTTAGCATTCCTCCTCTCTGCAGACTTGTTATGTCCCAAAACCTCTGGGCAATTATTGAAGACCTTTTCTTCACAGACAGGCTTAGAGAACGTGGATTTACAACACTGCTTCACAACGCTTATGCATTGGCTCCGGGTCACTGGCCTAAGATTTAAGATGTTAACCTGCAATGCCAGCCAGACAGGTTTTCAGAGCAGAGCGGGGATTGAGGATGCTTTGACAATTCCTAACCTATTCCATCCTATCTAATTCTATTAGATTCTAATTCATTCCTTTATCATGCTGTCTCTCACATGAATCATTGTTTAGGTATACTAGAGAACATATAACCTTCATGGCAAACTGGGTTAAAGCCAAGGTCTCCAGTGAGAAAGTGTCCTTATTTCCTTCATCCTTTCCTTGACTCTCCTCTTGCCCTTCTGGAGTACTAACCCTATTTCTTCTTTTCTTGAGGTGCTGCAGGTTGGTTTTTATAGTGTTTTAACTGAAGCTGAAATTTTCCAAATAACCATATAGAGAAAAAAATGGAGGTTTTAAAGGGAAACACTTTTCTCTGAAAGAGAAACCCTTGGCCTGGCAACACCAAGCAATGAGGCTCAGGCTTTCACTCCCCTTCTCCCAGTCACCACAGGGTCTTTTGAGGAGGTATCAGGGTTACAACTTCCTGGCAGTAGTTGTTTCTCCAGAAAAATAAAAGGATCTGCAGAGGAAAGCAATGGCATGCTGGCTGTTTGGCTGCTTCCTCAGTGCCACGTAGCATCCCTAGGGATGTTGCCTTGCAAGATTTGCTTCCCAAGGCCATAAGTTGGTTGATGGCTGAATGAGAAGCCTAGACACGAAGTACCATATCCTCCTGCTGCAGTGATGTCTGCTCAGGTCTGCTGGCCACTGGTGTGCTACAGTCAAGACCGTACAAAACTTCTTCCAGTGCAGTGTGAAATTTGCTCCAAAAGAGCAGAAACATCTGGTTAGTACCAGGAAGTGGTTGCTGGCTGCGTTTGGCAGCAAGGGACCGTGTAGTTAATAGACTCTTACCTCATCAGTAGGTGTCACTGCAGCAAAAGACAGGGTCCAGTGGAAAGTTTCAGAGGGGAATAGAGAGGGGTACTTCAGCCAACCAACCAGATGCAGTCAGTTCAGTGCTTCCTGACTACAGCCAGAGAACAGCTATGGATATGAGTTTATGAATTGCTTGTAATAAGGCTATAGGAAATGAGAGATTAAGGAAATGAGTCATTAAGTGATTACAAAGACATGTGGAGCACACGCAGTTGTGGCCGCCAGTAACAGAGCGTTGAGCAACCGTAAATTTCTTCTACGGGGATTTTGGGAATGTTCCTGCTGAACTTGTATGCAGTAGTGAGTTACGGTTCGGTGGATGTAGTTGAAATGAACCAGTAGCAAGTTTCAGCCACTCTTAGCACAAAACCCACGAAACAGATTTCTAAGGCTCAAATATCACTCTTTTTGATGCCAGGCCTGGTGACTTGTCCCAGGAGAAATTTTTCAGCTGGTAAGAAACAGCCATCCTCTGACACAGTGGGATTTAGGTCTGGACTTTAGTATGAATGAGGGAGCTGTAACCAAGGCTCAGTTTGAACCTCTTTCTTTGGGCCAAATTTTGAAAACTGAGAATGCAGCCCTATGCTAGAAACACCTTCAGACTCAGTTTCCACATCACTGTCAACAGCACCACCAGCAGTTGCTCTTTCTCTGTCAAGGTGTTTCTCTGATGTGCTGGAAATGGTGTTCAGCGCTGCTGTCATACACAGAAGTGTGGATATGTAACCAGGTCTATGGTCTGCATAAAGTGGGGTAGAGAGGGCAGCAGTGAGACTATGTTTGGCAGATGCACCACTATCTAGTCACAGAAGTCATAAAAATGGACACTCCATGTGGTTTGGCAGGACCCCCCCCCCCAAGTCTTTAATACTGTTTTCTGAGAAGTACAGTCAAGAAAAAAAGACCTGAAATACAGAGCAGGTCAGCCCTGCTGTCTGCTATCAAACCCAGACTCCCAGTCTGCACAACCTTCTTGTAGGTTCTGAAATACGTTATACAGCAGGTTCAACAATCATCTTGCCAAGCAGTCAAATGCTACTATGGAAGGAGAAAATGAGGCAGTTAGGTATCTTTGATGCTATCCTAATGGATTTGCTAAAGACATACATAAAGTCCTGGTGGCCCAGATACAGAAGAAAATTAAACATATGAGATAGGTTCTCTGAGTCCTTTATGAGAACTTTTTTTTACAGCATTTTGTCTCCAGAGCATGTTGATTTTGTACTGGCACCTCTGCAAGTGCTAGCTTTCAAACTGGCTCAATGCTCTGTGTCTTGTTTACTGCTGGTTCCTTCTCCTGCATATCTAATTCCCCAACCTACTCTCTAGACAGGGAACATAGATACAGATGCAGGGATGAAAAGGTCCATTTGGTCCCTCCTCTACCTGGTAACAGACCAACATGGAATGAGGCCTCTCCAAACAGGTATCCTGTTTAAAAAACAGTTTTCTCTCCCTTTCTCTCAATTTTATTTTATATTTACATTCAGTCTCCTCAGGTCCTTGCTGGTCTTCCAAGTAAAGAGTATTTTGAGTGTACACTACTTCGCTTCACACAGAGGTTAATCACAGCTGAGCAAAGAGTGGCTGCAATGCTTATAGTCACAGTTCAGTTTCACCCACTCCCCAGACTAACCACTCAGGCTCTGCACAGAGAATGCAAACAAAAATCATTTCCTTATTGGTTTTGCTCCCTCATTTTCCCTTCTCTCATGGAGCTAGCTGTCTTAGGAGGCTGAGACACTTCAGAAATCTCTGTAATGGGCTGATAGATGGGGGAATATGGAGCAGAAAATCCACCATTTGTGCTGTTGTAGCAGGAGCAGCAGCACAAGCATTGGTGTGTACATAAGAGACTCCATATATGAGAGTTCCTGACCCTGTGACTTTAAATCTGACTAGATAAGAGAGCCAAAGAGTGGGAGGTGAAACAGAAGCCCAGAGAGCTGAAAAGATTTGTCATAGCAGATCTGGGACTGGTGCCCAAGCCTTCTAAGCACAGCTGGGTGATGATATTATGGTTATTATTAATAATAATAATAGTTAGTGTGCCAAAAGCTGTTGTTAGAGTAGGACTAAAAGAGATCACCAAACTGAACAGAGTGTGGTGAATATTTTTGGCCAAAGAATATATCAGTGTAAATATCTTTCAAAAATCTCTCATGTATTTTCAAAATAAATTTTACAATTAAAAATAGGCTGTGCACTTAAAAGCAAGAGGAAAAAAGGTTTCTAAATTATCTAACTAACTAATAAGTGTAAAAACCTTTCCATTTCAGACCAATGAAACATTTCATTTACATCCAAAATCAACCTTTTCCTTTCATCCAAAACCTCAAAAGATTATTGTATTGGTTGTTGTGTATTTTCTTCCTCTCTGATTTTCCATTTTGGTGATCAGACCAAAATACATAGCACTCACCAAGCTCCACTCATAAATCCTAGGGAAAAAACATGTCCCATGGACTGCATTAAACTTTATTATGTAGACTTTTCAACAATGAAAATCTCTCTCCCAGGCATTTTAACTACATCACCACAGTAACTATCCTACCATGCTACAACTTCTACTACAATATTTCTTTGTTGAGCAGATAACTGTGACCAAGCTCTTGCTAACGTAATTCATGAGAGGGAGCAGCATGATTGAAACAATACTCACGCTTCAGGGTTGACCTCTAAACCTGTCATAAGTCACAAGTGTCAAAATCAAGCAAGGTTATACAGGGGAGGTTATGAAATTTCATCACTTATACAGATGTTGGATTTTCTATGCCGCAATGACAGGCAACTTACCCACTTGTGTATGTTCTGATGAAAAGAAAAAAATTACTATAGTTTGACTGTTTTTCATTTCTAGATGATTCTCACCTTTTCTACAGCAGCTTATTTTTTTGCTGTCTATAGAAAAATTTATTTTTGTTTGGTTTTTTAGTATTTCTCTGTGTGAGACAATGCATCAACACCTTTCATTCTGAGCAAATTCAGCCAAGAACTGTATTGTGGAGATATTTGCTTCCTTATGAAATGTAGAGACGAGTGGAAGTAGCTGTTTTACAGCACGGTGTTTGCAAAATCTCAGGAAAGGAAAAGCAAAAGTCTGCCTGCAGCTGAAAGTGAAAGCAGAAAGTCCAAGCAGAAGCAAAGCAACTGATCTAATAAGAATGTTACCCAGACACTGGACATTTTCTTTTCCTGCAGAAAATGCCAAGTGATCTTAAATGATCAGGAGCTGCGGTTATGTCTGGTCAGAAAAGCTCCCTCGGCGCTCTCAGCGGAGCCTCCCCACCTGCCAAGGGGATACTTTCTGTTCTCGCAAACACATCGAGATCCACAGGCAAGACAGCTGAACACCCTGTTCTGTTTGATGTTGTCTGAAAGAAAATAGTCCCCACTAATGACTAAGTCTCCTGTGTTGCTTCATCCTTGCCGTCCAAACATTCATTGTACTCAGACTCCAAGATCTGCAGAGACAAGGGGTAGACACAAATTTTTGGATGTATCCAAACACAGGTTAGAAGAACTCGCCAACAGAGCTCTCTAACTCCTTGGATTTTCCTGGAGTCACCTAATTACTTCAAGGGTTTCTCAGAAATACCTGGAATGTCCCAGACAGACTGGCCTTTGAGAAGCTGCATTTTGACTCCATCATAAGCCCATTAATTCCACCCTGTATGAAGTCATGTTGTCCAGAGAGTGATAACATGCTGAAGAGATAAACCTGTTCAGCAGAGCCTTGCCTTCAACTTACACACACAACAGTGCTTCAGTAATGCTGAAAGCCCTCAGAAAAACACGTGTACATTGAACAAAGGATTTTCTTTTTCCTGTTTTTTTTTTTCCTCTAGGGGAAACAAAATGAACTTTAATAAACTTGGGTGTCGGAGCAGAGGAGAAAGCAATAATCTTAAAAACACAGCATCAGCAGGAGACACATGTATGGCTCAGGACACCTAGCAGAGGAATAAAAATCAAGAGGTGTATCCAGACTGGCCATGATAGTTGCCCCAACATACAGGAGCTGCTACTTTCCTGATACCAGCACTAACCAAAGTCTGACAGGCAGTGCTGTAACTCACTAAATATGATCCCAAAATCATTGATGGCCTGGATGCCTACTAAGTTTGCCATCTGAGAGGGACATTGTGGTTTATATGAGATGAATGGTCAATCTTACAGGGTGTTGATCTTGAGGTGCCAATAAGATCTCTGAAGATGGACTATCCTCCAGTGCATACCGCTCCCATCAGGATGGCACAGGATCACACTGGGGCAGCAGGGGAAGGGAATCAGAACTCACCAGCTTAATTGCAATAAAGCACCACACAAAGCACTTGATTTCCCATCTCCTGGCTGTTTTTCTGGAACAAAATATTCAATAGACATGTAATAAACTTAAATCTGAAGGCCTGTGTTTCTGCAGGAGGTGAAACCTGATATTCAGATATCCTCTTCTGGCTTTACAAGTCTGGATGATCTGCAGAATATTTCTGTGCAGAAGGCTGGTACTCTTACAAATGCCAGAACTATTCTGTGCTCTACACAAAAAAGTGTCACACGGTAATCAGTAGATGATGTGCTGGTCCTCGTTCTTCATCCCTGGCACTGTGTACAGCACATGCCCCATCTCTGGCCTTATTGTTTGGATCCACCCCTCTCTAGCTAAACATTGGTACTTTTCTGAATTTGGTACCACAGACAATAATAATGACATTTCAAGATAGCTCTGAAACTGTAAATAAAATTAACAAACATGGTTGTGATTTGCAGCCTCTGAAGGAAGGCTTCAGGGGAAATACTTTTTTCACTTCCTTTTTCATATCTGTTCCAAGGCTCTCTGTGGGCATTCCAGTGATATTTAACCCTATCTGTACTGAACAGTGATTATTGCTACTGATGACTATGTTCTCTCAGATTCAAGAAGCAACATCTGAAATCAGGGGTCAATTATACATATGTGAAATAGCCCTTGGTTTGGAAAAACACCAGTATTATATCAGGGACAACTAAACACAGCACTTTAGGTGCTACCCATAAGCCTGGGGAATGCCTGGACTCCTCAGACAGAAACAGACTCAGCAGCACTCAGTAAAGAAGGGACAGTGTGGGTAGGGAAAGGAAGGAAAGTAACTCCACCTCACCCTTATAATGGCTGCATCAAAAGAGCAGGTTGAAAGACGCGTTGAAGGGTATGTCCCTCCCTACCCAAAGACAAAATCTGACAACCCAACAGAGATGCTCAAAGTTACCTGGTAATGAAGACTTCATGCCCTCTTTGCACAAATCTATCCCAGTTTCACTGTTCTTACTGCTTAGACTATCTTTCCCTATTTCCAGTCTCTGGATAACCTGTCATGGGCATGGACAAAAGGTGATCCCACACCACACTGTAACTCTCCTCCCAGTATTGGAAGATCTCTGCAATTCTCACAAAGGAATTCCACAAAATCCAGAAATTTGTTTTGAAAGTTACTAACTTTGGTACACCAAAACCAAAAATAAGCAAGCAGCCCCATCACGGAAACAAGCAGCTGCATTTAGAGGCATTCATGCAAGAGGAGACAGAGTGAGTGGCCAGGGGTGTGGAAGAACAAAGAAGATTCTCTGGCCATTGCCAGTATTAATGAAAGACCAATCCTAGGAGTTTGCTCCAGCACTTTTAGAAACAATAATAACAGTCCTCCCCCTCCCAACATGCTAAATCTGATCCTTGCTAATGTGAATTAATACCAGGTTTCAGTGCAGCCACTGGGGTAACGTGATACTTTGGAGTGCTGTAATCCTAAACAGAGCATTAGGAGAGCAGCTCACACCACAGCTGTGGCTCCTTGCAGGTGTTTATTCCCCAAGCAGCCCCCTCAGCAGCAAGTTTCTGACTGCAAGAGAGGCACGGGGGAAACTCTGTCATGGTCGGACAATAAGTTTCTCTGGAATAAATGTGCTGGTCCAGGGCTGGCGGTACCAGGAGGGCTGGGAAGGAGAAAGTCCGAAGTGCAATGGTTTTCTGTTTACTATGCACAAAAGGAGAGAGAAGCAGGTGAATGAATGAAATAGATACCTCTGAGTGACCCCCTTCCCCTGGGGACTGGGCACACAGTGCCTCTGCACACATGTGCTCTTTGTTCCTGCGAGTGCTGTTCCTACTGCCCCTGTCCCTGCCCCACCATTTCCCCTTATCCTCCCCCTGCAACCAGCCCTAGCTCACACATTTAATCAACAATCCCCACTATTCAGTTTCAGGGGCACCAAAGGGAAACAGGAGTCTCCCAAGCAAAGTTCTGCCTCCTTTGGGACTGCCGTGCTTTCCCTCCACCCATCCCTCAGCACCCTCCTCCCCCAAGCTTGCACCATGCCTGTCTGCAGCCACAACTCAATATTGGGTTTCAGCAGGCCTCCAGCTGACCCGGTGGGTTCATCCTGTAAAAATACTGCTTGTGCTGTTCATCTCTCTGATTACTCCTGCCTCATAACAGGTGGGGCTGCCAGCTCAAAGGGGGAAGGCAGGATGGGAGAGCTGCCTTTTAGCTGCATGCCCTCCTCCTAGGGAAACAAAGAGCCCCATTTGTTTACTCCCCTGGCTAAGTCCCCGCGGTCTTGGGGTTTTCAGAAAAAAAGCTTTGTGTAAGTCCATTTTTTTAAGTTCAAAACCACTGAAGTCACTGGATGGACATGAACAGCACTTGGCTAGCTGAATTTCCAGCACAACCTTTTTCTGTTTAGATGCAGGCCTCCATCAAATTACCGGCTGACTTATGTGATCCTCTCATCACTGCAAGAACAGGTCAGAAATTTAATTAGTATCAACAAATTCGGTGCTTCCTGGTTGTCTCTTGGACCAAGAACTGCCCTTTCTGGCTGTTGGCTCTTGAGCTTTCAGTCTTGGTTGCTCTCAGGGAATAGAGAAAGAGGATGGAAACAACTACAAAATATCAAAATATTTTGAGTTCCAGATACTTCTGTTTAACTCAGAGTAGTGAGTCAAATTTTAACAGTTTGCAATGTGGGTGTAAGATCTTAACTCATTGGCTTGTTCCACTTCTGCAGTGATATAACCCAGGGAGTACTGTTTGAAAGTGCAAAAGTGTTTCCTCTTGCTCTTGATAGCAACTTTATATTTCTTCATGAGTCAAGTATTCATGGACCACTTGGTGGCTGAGATTTGTCTAGGTAAATAAGGAAATGCATAAACAGTTTCTACACAAAACAGGAGGGATTTAAATGCACAAAGCCCATAGGAGTTCTCAAAGAAACAAGAATGGAGAAACCTCAGGGATGGAAAATGGCCACAATCTTTCTAAGAGCAGTTAGCAGAATTAATTTCAAAGTTACACTGGATGGCAGCTGAGGAAAAAACTAGATATGAAATTAGAGAATTTTTTTCTAAGACCTCTTCCCATCCATCAAAAGAAAAGGCTTTAAAAGAAAGTATGTATACAGGGAAAGTGAATGTTTGGGAGGAAGGCATGCCCCTTCTTCAGCCTGCAAATCTCTGATCCACATTTAGAGATGAAAAGAGAATCTGTGTAGCAGTTTATATCCTGATTTTTCTTTGTTGCCTTTCACATACACCTATTTCCTAATGTATTGTTCCAGATGGGATTACCAAGCATAGAATATTTCTTAAAAGTATCAGGCACTTGACTGGTGATTTCCTAATTCCCTAGTAGTCTGTGCTGTATCTGATATATGAGATTCAAGAGACCTTGGATGGAGACATTGAGAGATGGATTTTTTTCATACTTCCTTGAAAAACTGTAATGAAGAATTTTTTAAGGGTGCTTCCACCCAACAGGGGAAAGATATTGATTGGCATTGACTTTGTTACCTCTAAGGCACAGCAATCTTCAAAAGTAAGTGACGTAGCAAGACTGGAGGGGAACAGCCAAATACTGAAGGAAGACTTCAGAGTAATTTTTTCATAAGAGGACATTTCCTATGCCCTCATCAAACCTAAGTACTAATATTTCTACTTTTTATTTAATAATCTTCTCTGTGATTACTTCGGCATTTTACTCTATTCCACAATGAAAACCATCAAAATTAATCACTTTCCCTGCTCTCATTTTTCTACTCAAGCAGTTCTGCTTTGGAAATATGGACAATGGGAATTAATGCATTTTTCAACAAACACAGAGTTGCTGATGAAGTCTGAAATGTAATTCTAGGCCATCTCTGCATATGGATAGTTGCCGACTTTTGGAAGAAGAAACTTCATTCTCGTCTTATATTCATCCCTGTTTTAATCAGTGCCCTTTAAGTTATTGTTCCTCACCTAAAAAAAAAGAAACTGCAAATAATAAAAGGACAATGATTTGTCTGTCTTTCATTTCCACAGTGCCTAAGCGAAGCACAAAAGACTAATATATTATACTGTGTGATATTTGTTTCTACTTCACACACAGAAGAACATTATGTCTCTTTATTCCTCTATGTCCCTCTTGCCTGTATTTCTTGGAAAAGGGAATTGGAGTTGTTGCTGAGAATTTAATAGCTGTTGTATTTAAAATGGACCCATTTTCACAAAATTTCATCAGTCTAAAATGGTCTAAGCAGTTGAAAATGAATGCATTTTCCCTTTTCCAGTAGTCATCGCCTTTTTTCAGACCTTCAGTCTCATTTATGAGATGAAAGTAGACTGGAAAGAACCACCGAGCCCATTTCTCCAAATACTATAGAGATCCCACCATTACCAAACCCAGTGGTGTTTTTCCTTTGCAAATCATTTCAAAAGAGTGAATTGCTGTGTTTGAAATGGAAGTATCATTATGAGTACTTTGAAATCATAAAGCAGGTGACATGATCTACTGTGTTTGTTCTTGCTGTGCCTGCTTGGCACAAGCTTCCTAAAAGCCTCAGAAGTTACTCTGGAGATGAATTTGTTCTGCAGGGGTCTTCCATTTACTTTGATTTATTGTGATTATTCAACATGTATTCTCATTTGGATGGTCAGGGATTTACACACATAGCTTCCATTAACACTAAAGGGTGATACCATTAAGACAAATGTACAGTTAATCTCTGGTGCTGTGGAGATAAAAATATCCTTCAGAGAGTGCTCTGGCTGGGCTGGAAACATTCATTATCTGAGTTGCATTTCACAGCATGATGCATCTTTAAAGGATGTTTTATAATTTAACTGCCCCCACACTATATTTCTTAGGGGGAAGGAGAAGAGAGAAAAAGGGGACCTATCCACGGGAGAAAATGAGATTGCTTCCTTCAAACCCCAGTGCACAGACAGTGTTTCACAGGAATAGCAGAGAGGATCAGATGATTTTTGATCTCTTTCCTGGATCATCATCATCATTTCAGGACTGCCTCAGAACATCAGGGCACTTGCTGCTTTTAATTTAGTAGTATCACAGTAGACCTTGGAGACGGAGCTTGTTAATCTCTCCTCAAGTCGTGCCAACAAATAGACATATGAAATGAGAGATGATCCATACTCAGAAGACTGTACAATAGACAAAGGACTAGAGATGGGTGGGAATCCAAATCTTAAGAGGCTGGAAGCATCTTTTCATTGCTCCTCATCTACCTACAGTTCAGCATGGTTTGACATCACTGGTGCTGAATACTGCAGTGTGTTTCTCCCAGGCAAATGTAGAAACGTCACCATTCTCAAGCAAAAGTATGCACAGCCTTCTCCAGTGAATCATGGTCAGGGAGATACAGAACACAAGGGTCTGTCTCACAGTTCTTTTCTCAAGTTTTAAATGAGTTTCTGCATGATACAATTCATCTCCATGCTTTCATATCCAAAGAGATGTTATTTCTGATCTGCAAGCTACCCATAGCATGCCCAAAATGCCCAAAGGAATTGGTGAGGTGGACTTGTCCTGTTAGACCGTCACAAGGAACAAGAAACTGAGGTAGTACAATGCAGAATAGCAAGGTACTTCATCTTCTTACATCATTTCCCCCCCCTCATTTTTATTGTTATCAATATAATTCATTGAAGCAAACCAGAGGAAAACAACTTGGATGTGTCTACATTAGAGCCTGGCACTAATTTCTTTCTCAATTGCTTAGTGAAGCCATTTATATCACCAGCATAGGCCCAGAGACACTTTGCTCTGAGAAGGAATTGCACCTTTGGGTTTATTCTGTCTACACTTTTATTGTTACATTGGACATCATGACATATTTTAAGTGGTTCCCTGTCTTCAGCTGCAACTGAATATTGTGTTTAGATAGCCCATTAGGCTTTCTTACTATGGTAGCATGGATTCTATATTTCAAACACCACCAAACAGTTTTCCATTTGGGGAGGTGATTCCAAGTTTGTAAATGCAAAAGATCATTCAACAACCGGACCCAGCAAAACTCCTACAAATATTACAAGACCCCCAGAAAATGCAGAAAAGAAAATGTTCTACGTAAACAGCAAATGAAAGACGTGAGGAGGAGAAGGCAGAGAATGAATGCAGTTGTCATTTAATTGCTTTTAAAGCTTTTTGTCATCTTTTTCTCATATGCCCCCACCCTGCCCAAGACCAGAATATCATGCATGTAACAGAATCTGTTCTGATTAGAAGGTTTTGTTACAGCTGTAATAAGCTTTCACACAGGAAAAGTCCCCTGAGACCTATATTTCATCTCAACTTTCCCTACCGCATTAAACAGAGGGTTTGATTCTGGAAATCAGAGATTGAAATTCTCTCCTCCCGCACTCAACACTGGAAAGTAATGAGAATTGACAATTCCAAGGCTTGCTGTGAAACTAGCATGGTCTGAACAGAAACTGCCTCTGTGATAACAGGTTTGGGAATGTTTCCACTTTCATCTGTTTATTTATTATTCTTATTTATTTTTCTTATGCTTGTGATTTAGGGGAGAGAGGGTGGGATGAGGAAAAAAAGGAAGAAAAAAGGGACTCAGTAGCTTGGCAGCACACAGCCTAAATCTAAACACCACACACTCTCACTATACCCTGGAAAGACCTGGATCCTATACAACAATTTCTGTAACACCATTACTTGGATAAACCAGCAACTTACTTGGAAAGAATCTTTGCTTTCCTAGAATTCATGTAACTAAGAGATAAAACGACCTTGAGAGATGGCAGCTTTCCTTGTAAAATACATTAACTCTATCAGAGCAAGTCTTGCTAAAGATCCCCCTTCATCCATCCTGTAGTGAATCTGACAGAAAAAGAGGTCTGGCAAAATCCTGCCAATGGCAAATCCTGGTCTTACTGCACTAGCACCACCATGTTTCATCTCTGGCCTCAGCTGTAATGGCTTAAAAGGAAGACTAAAAATCTGCAGTTGGCGTCATCTGTGGGCACTGACAAACAATACAAACTTGACTTGACCCATCTTTAGTCCTCCTCATTCAAATTATGACTTTGACCCACTTTGTTGCCCTTTGAAATGAACTGGCAGTCCAGTTACCATGAGGTGTGTCCCAAAATGGTAGTCCCTTGGATTGTTCCCTTGAACTATTTCTGTTGCCATGGTCCTGCCACAATGATTTTTAAGAGGAAAATGAGGATTCAGGGGGTTAGGCACCAGCCAGACAAATCTGCTGTGAAACTGCTTCAGAAACTATCAGTCGTGTGAAGAGCAGACATGACTGAGCATGGATTCTGAGGCATAATGTTATTTGGCTGGAGTTTACGGTGTTTAAAAATAAAGTTTTCCCTGCTGTAATTTTTCCCTTCAGAAGGTTTATTTTCACTTTACCCTAGTTGCCTATTTTCCCAATAGTAGTAGGAACACAATGCTTCTTTCCACCCTCTGTCAATTTTGATCAGTGGATAGATTCAGTATTATTAGTGGGTGACTGACAAATGGACTGAATGGTTAACTCCTGCTTGCTTGAAAAGGAGCACGTAAGAAAAATTCAAAGTGGTCATGGAAGAACCTCTCTGGGATTAATTTGAAAGAGTAGATAAAAGGGGCCACTTGGGAAGGGGAAGAAGAAGCAGCAGGAGCTGAGGTTTGGATGCTTTTTACTGGTTACTCTACACCCAGATGTTGTGCCTGTAAGGAAAATTGTTTTATATTTCAGCATATTTCTATAAATAGAGATTCTGACAGCTTCCACTTTTTTCTCATTTTCAGATGATGCTCTAAGACCAGGTGCTGCAAACCTTTTGGAATTAACTCCATGGAGACCCCTTTCCCAAAGCAGAGAATTCCAGCTGTGATAAGACAACACTGACACCCACCTTCACCATTAATTTTTCACCCTTTTTGCTCAGAAACATGGACTTTCATCCCCTCCTTGTACACAGGCCTGGGTTTCAGCCAGAGCTGACTGAATTTCACTGCCAGCTGAGCTGATCTAGAGGGTTGAATGCTTCCTTCTGCTTCATCAAGAAAAAGGAGCTTAAACCATCAGAACTTGCTGAGAAAATTCTCCATCTTTTCTGTGCATTTCTCAGCTGTCATCACTCTGCAAAAAACCATTGAACCAAGCTTCAGCGAGACCTTTGAAATAACAGTAGGGAAGGATCTACCTGATGAGCCCTGGTTCCCTGCTGAGCCTGTAGCTGTTCAGGTACAGCTGCCCCAGAGCCGCTGCACCTCCATGCATTTCTCTGGAAAGAGGGAACAGTGTTAAAATCAAGACTGGCGAGGGAAAAGCAGAAAAGAGCTAGAGTTAGTTGCAGGGAAGGGGGCACAGATGTAGCTCTCCAATCACCTATTCTGTGTTAGGGGTTTGCATGGCTGGGAAATGCAGACAGACGATCTGTATACTCCTTTCCCCACTCCTCCAGTCCTAGGAGAAAGGTGAAAGAAAGAAGTCTGCAAAGCAACAAAGCCATGATTTAGCAAGGCCAGAAACTTGTGCAGCAACTCTGCAAGGGCTCAGGCAAACACACACACACCTTTGGCTGCTGGAACCTGTTTGGCTGCCAGAGTGGACATGAGCCAGAAGACCAGGTCACCCAAAAAAGCCAAAAAATAATAAAGAACCCCAAACCAACAACAACAAAAACCCAAGATACAGCACACAGTACACCTCCAAAATAACAACAGAATCAGTCCCAAGACAGACACATTGAAGATAAAGGAGCCCCCACCAGGGATGTATTTGTCCTGGTGTAATTAATTCACTTTTGGAAGAGTTGCCAGCAGGGATCTCAGATTAAAATCTCTCTCTCCTGCAGTAGGAAGAACCTCCAGGAGCTCAGCATCTCCCCTCCCTTCCCCACAGTGTGAAGTACCATTCCAAGTCCCAGTGTGAGACTTGAACCTGCAGTGACCTCCTGAGCCCTGCAGTGAAGGATGTATGAGCCAATGAGTCATGTTGACTCTGGCTTGAATCTAAATGGGCCTCTTCTCTCATACCAGAGAAACCACGTTCACACAGCCGCCGAAGTTGCCTGTATCGGATAACCCTTCATGCAGGAGTTGGGTGGTGCTTGTTGCTGTCATCCTTGCCAGGAGGGAAGGGGTGAGCAATGGGGTGGGGATGTCAAAACCCAGTTAATCCAGAAGTTACATCCTCTCTGTAATTTAGGGTGCAGGAGAAATTGTTATCCAATTTGAAGAGTAGAGACTAAACTAGCTCTCTGGTTAATGAAAATTACTTCTATTTCTCTGTGGGTGGTCTTTTATTTGTAGGGAGAGAACAAGGGATTGTTGCTCAATACATCTTTAGAGAGGTCACTTTTTACTTGCCTGTCCTGTATGCAGTCAAGTCAGCTTCCAGGGTTTTTTTGTGACATCATGACGGTACCTTTGGGCCTTCCAAATTGCCTCCTGCTGTGGGCTAGATAGCAAAGGTGGTGGTCACTCTTGGCTCATCTTCTCCATGCTCCTTATGGATCTCCAGTTTCAGACCTCCACATCCCCTCTGCAGGCATTGCCCGAGTGAAGTTGAAGAAAAGTGTGAATAGACAATCAAGGCAAGCTCCCACAGAAATCCTTGGAAGTGAGAGTAGGAGTTTATGACCAAACTGGTGGTATTCCTGAACCATGTCTGGGAGGCAGCAACTTTCAGATGAAACCGAGTGAGCCTCCTAGTCATAGATGCCATGAGAGGATCTGTGACTCACCGAGCAAAAGGAGGGAATGGTTATTTCCCGGCAGGATGCCAACTTGACATTATATAGAAGTGATTTTTACCCACTACTGAAAAGCAGGCTACTCTCGGCTAGAAGGAGCAGCTAGTCAGCAGGACACTTAGTCACACTTCACTTGAGGTGCTCAGGTGGTTGAGAGTTTAATGCAAGATAACACTCCATGTCTGGGTAGAGCATTCTGTATCCAATTGTAAATACAAGCTGATGAACTCCAGTTACTCATGCTGATATTTGCCAGGACACTGACCATTTGAAACAGAGGTTATCCTCTGCCTGTTCCTCTCTATCTGCCTGATAACCAGCAGGATATTTGTTCTAGAATATTTTGCTTTTTCCTGCCTGCTTGTCTTTCTTTTGCAGCTGAACAAAGAGAGCATTGTTTCCATGATATCAAAACTGATTTTACGTTGATGGTCTTAAGTTACCAGCTATACATCAAGGGAAACATATATCAGCCAGACCAACATCTACTTTCTTAGCTCCTGTACCCACCCATTTCCTGCCCCCAGAAATATGTCAGCATCTACTCACAAGCCCTCTTGCCGTTCTGAACCCTCCCTGATTCTCTGTTAGCTATTGACATCCTTAATGGCCTGCAAGGGAATGCAAATTGGTATTGATAGGAAACCTGAGAAAGCAATAGAGAGATTTACCCTCATGAAAACACTAGTTTTTCCTTTCCTTATTCATATTGTGGTTCATTGGGCTGTCATGTAATGCAAATAACATTCATGGCATTAGCTTGTACTTAAAATAAATGCTTCCTGTGGTTCTTATGTATCTCCATTTCATCATATAGCACCTGAAAGAAAAAAAAAAAGGAAGGAAAGAAACTTCATTGCCTCCTGTACTCCGCTGATGCACATGTTTGTCCTGCAGACATGAGTGCGTGGGCTGCACAGCTGTAATTCTTGTTTCTGTGCACTGTGTCTTTAAGTATGAGTAGGCAGCCTGCCTGTAGGGCTGGGATGGTGAAAATCTGGAAAGGCATTTAAGAGAAAGGAGAAGGAGGTATCTTTTGCAATGTCATTCCTGTAGGAAAGCACAAGACAGAACAAATTCGATGGGAAGCAAGCCCTTCAAGTGAAACCCAAGTTCACTGTTTATCCAGTGCAAAAAAAATAAAAGTCAGATAAATTTCCCCAGCCAGGGCTGTTCTCTGAGGAAACCTCTGCTTCAAGAACTGGCTCTGCTGAACAGCCAGTTGGCTGACCCTGACTAAAGCTGGCCTAAAGCTGGCTGTTTCTGTGGCCAGTGGCCCCATGGTGGAGCAGGGTGGCTGACACTTTGCACAGATCCTCTGACCACTGACAGCCCAACTGGTGGGTCTCCAGCCCACATTGCAGTCACATTCTCCATGCTGACCTGCAGGAGGTACCAGGCTGGCTGGAGTTCCTAGGCTGCTCCCCCACCAAGCACACACTCTTCCCTTGTGCTATGCAATTCTTCAACCCATCAGTGTCAGGGAGTCCCCTGCAGATGTTCTGGGACAACAGTCTCTAAGGAAGCTAGTCCACACCACAGGGCAAAGAGCAGTTTGAGAACAGAATTAAGCACCCTATAGCTTATAGTTCCATCACACTGTTGACTGCAGCTCAAACTCAAAATGCCTGTGCTTGGGTTTAGGACAGGCTAAACTTGGAATAACTCTTGATGGGATGGACTGTAGCCTAAGGCATCATCTACAATTCCCACTTGTGCAGATGCACGTGGACAAGAGCTTGGGCCCAATTTAATGCAATGAGCAAGTTCCTTCCCTGGCAGTCAGCCTGTGTCCGTGCCCACGCGCATGGGCCTGGGCCCATGCAAACATACCACAGTGCTTCCATAGACACTGTTTTGTAGCAATTGCACTCAGCTCCTCTTGCTTTATATGATTTCCAAACTCTCCATACCCATGCTATTATTTTCCTTCTTACTTTTCTTTCCAAATGGAGAAGAAAGTCTTGTCCAGAATCCGGTAGCAAGCCAGCACCAGAACTGGGAGAGCAACCCAGCCCTTCTGACTCCAATGCCGCAGGCTTCGTCTGCTAGACAGGAGTGCTGGTCATGTTTGAATAATGACATTATCTCTGCTAGACTAGTCAAAGCCCAAAAGTGAGTCATTTTGTTCCATCATCACTCAGTGGGTTTCAATGGGTTGCTGCGTATGTCTCCAGATGACTGGAGAAGTTGCCTATAACAGGACATTTTCTATTCCAGTTATTGGGGTTTGGGGTAAGTTTATTTTGAAACCACAATAAATAAATAAATAAATAAATAAATAAATAAATAAATAAATAAATAAATAAATAAGGAAAGAATTCATCAGATCCCTTGGGGCAGGTCTGCAGATATATTGCTGTCACTGTTATGTGATTATTTGTTGCACGCACACATGGTAATTTCAAAGAAACATTAGCAATAGAGGTAAAGCATATAGATCCTATGCAAACTGGTTAGAAATGGATTGCTATGGTGCTGTGCTCTACATAAATCAGGAATGACATGGTTTATGTTCCAAAGGCTGCCTGGTCATGTTTGTTATATGAGATTTGGGCATATATTTGGAATCAGTGCTCATACAGAGATCAGTGAGGGACAGAAGATGCTAGCTGGTTTTGATTACTCAGAAAATAATGGCTTATTAATATGATTTAGGCATATCCACAGGAGAAGACACAGATGTACTAGATTATTTAGTTGACTCAGTCAAATATTTAGTTGACTCTGTCAAAGAAGTAGCCACAGTGTAAATCTCTCAGCTTCTTTCATCTCACACAGCAGGAATCAGAGTTGTGTGTTTGTCAACAGGGGACTGAAGCCATGAGTCAGCATTGAGCAAATGCTTCCAGTCCTCTACAAACAGTTACTTTACCACTTGGCAGTTTTAGATAACCTTCATGGAAGCAGAGAAATGTCAAATAATTTTATCTTGGACCTTAAGGCTCCAGAAGCACTGGTGGATGCAAGTTTTTGGTGTTCCTTACCTAGAATAGCAGCATTTTATAGCCTGTCCTCTTCAGATGAACCTGTCCTGCCATTAGGACACAATGAGACGTTGTACCCTGTTGTGTTCCTCAGCAGGCTCCTGGGCTGCCCATAGGCAGGCAAAGTCACTCTAGAATCTCTGCCTCCAGGACATCCAGCTCAGCCATTGCAAAGGACTTAAATACAGGTGTGATTTCAGTTATGTTTGTCACACCTTGTGACTTTGCAGAAGCTGCACCATGTTGGTTCCAAAACACTTTGAGTGTGAAAGGCTCAGAGATCTTGCTGCCTTGCATCTATACACATGGAGACTGAGTCTCTTCATTGGATTTTCATGACTTTATAACTCTGATTTCTATTTGTTTGTGCTCATAAACAGAGAACCACACTTGGACTGGTCTTTTGACTTAGGGACGGGTAAGGGTTTTTACACTTGTCTTTCACAGGTGACAATCACCTGTTGATTCTCTAAGACACCTTTCTAAAGAAGTATACTCTACACATCTACCTTTGCTTCCCTACTGAGAGGGTTCAAAGGCCAGCACATTTCAGAAGTGATGAGAGCTCTTTGCAATGCTTGTGCTCATGAATTCCCTCTCTTCAGCCAAATTTCCCAACTCCCTTGTTTATTTATTATAATTCCCCCTGGTTCAACAATGGAGCTGGATCTTGCATTAGGTCTTGCACAGCTTGAAAAGAAATTTTGAAAGGTTTGTTATTTTATGCACTGCAAAGAAAGCGTACCAAGACCTTTGTAGGTGCCTGGAGTCAAATTTTCCTTGTGCCAAGAGAAAGAAGAAAACACATTTAAAATTCTGCACTGTATGGCACCTGCTCTGAAGGGGAAAATTCCTTATAAAAGCAGTCCCCAAATCTGCACCTATGGTTTTTAAATCCCTGACAAGACATTTACTATACTACTACACTGAATGATGGATCAGGGAGATAGAAAAGAGAGAAATGACACATTAGTTTTTCTTGTTTTCATAGACAAGAATCTTGTGGATAAAAAAATTTGTCCCGAGGATAAATCCTGGAAGCAGGCAAAGCTCCTAGATAGCCTTTTTTTTTGCTGGTCCACCCTCAGATCCAAGGAGACAGTATAAGAACACGGCACTATCAGACTTGTCGTGAGTCTGACACGGCAGCCCCTTCTTGCATGGCATGACCTTGGTCTCTCACATGGGATTGCACCTCAAGCTGATCTTTATGGGTGGGAATGTGAAGAGAGGGGTTGATGGGTTTTGGAGTGCTTTACTTCAGAAACTGCCAGGATAAATCCAGTTCATACCTAGAGGTGCTGAAAGTGATTAGCATCTGAGGGCTGCTCAGCAAATCACTGGTCTCCAGTTCCCCTCCTTTGAGATGACTGTACAAAAAAACCACCTTTGTTGCTGGCACTAATTCAGATCTTTTCTGCCAGTGTTAGGCCTGGGCTGCGTGACCTGTTGTGCCAGTAAAAGCTGCCTTCTGTCAGCACAGCCTGTGTCCACATCCAATGCTGAGGCCTGGAAGGGGGTAAAACTTTGTCTTTCTCTTAAGTACCACCTAAAAAAACCCCCAACCCTTGCCTGGCACCATGCCACTGGTGCAGATGGTGGATGCTACATTTTCCCTGCCAGTTCAAACAATGCCAGACCAAGTCTCCCATAATCCCATTGGGTCCTAACCATTTTTAAGGTCTGATCACATCTTTAAATATTACTGCTTGGAGGAAATGAAAGCCTAGACACAAAGCTCTCATCCGTGCAGAGCCTGATCCCAGGTCCTGCTGTGCACTAATGTGTGTCTGTGCTTCCTCAGCTAGGGGAGCACTTAGCACGGTCCAGAGAGGAGCCTGGCATGATCCAGTGGGAGAGCAGAAATAAAGGCCTTCAAAGGGGCTGGGAATGATCAGGTGACGGAGCCAGAATTCCAGGCCAGCTCTGTGTAGGTGGAAAGTGGGGACTGCGAATGACCATACTGTGTCAGCCTGAAGGAAGGAAGACAAGCCTTCCCTCTTTGGCACTCCTGTTACCCTATTGCCAGAGACATTCTCTGACACTGAAATTTAGAAACTATTTGCAAGCTTTCATAAACACCTTGTGCAAACTCCCCTGTCGAGTTCACAGAAGGCAATTCTAGCTGCTTTGTGGAACCTCACCGTTCTGCCTGTGCTAGAAGCTGAGGAAAAAATTTAGTCATTGATGGTCCTTCATTACTTCATCCCTCACCTCGAGGGAAATTTACAGGTGGGCAGGGAAAAACCAGTCTGACAAATCTTCTGGTGTGGGGTTCCCAGATCAGTGGGAAACACTATAAAGGGAAGAATGGAAATCCAGAGAAAACATGAAAACCGAAAACATGACTGGGTAATGTACAAGAGTAGGAACAGGCATTCATTAGGGTGATATGGCTTAACATTAGCTTTGGGAGTGATATGTCTTGACATGAGCTTTGGGTTTCATCATGTATTTCTCCCCTTGAAGGGATGATGTCTAAATAAGCAAGGATGAAACGCCTTTACTACCAGATGTCCAAGGCTGACTCTAGCTCAAAAGGCCAATTTAACAAACTAGAACTGAGTTCTTAGATGTCCCAGAAGCATTAAAATCCATGTATTGATTAATTTTGAGAGCACCAGCCTTTCCTCTTAAAACTTTTTCACATCCTGATGCAATCATGAAAGTCTAAAAGCCCAGGTAAAGAAATATAACAATAATATAACATAACAATTCTTCCATCTGCCCATCCCACTGAAAGGAGTTTCCTTTTCTAGAAAACTTGCCAAATCAGAGGATGGGAACTTGTGCATGCACAGGTAGAGTGGCAAATTTCTTTGCGTTTTCTTGTATTTCCAACAGGTTTGCAAATGACAGTAGTTAGTTTTTCTACTATCTTGATTTTCCCCAACCTTGAATGTTTGTTAATTTTATTTTCTCTAATACTGTTACACCGTTTTGTACCTGTAAGTTGTACACAGGTAAACAAAATGAGGAAGAAGAAATGTGTGTGAAATGTTCTAATTTCTGGGCAAAAAATCAAGTTTTCTCACCTGTGTCATGCTTTCTCTTCTGCCTGGATCTGTCAAGAGCTTCCTCCAAGGTCTCAGCAGGATATCAAGCTTGCTTAAGCACATGTATGAAGCGAATCCTTTACTGTATGTGCATGTGTATAACTGAATGTTTGCAAAAGAGGCCACAAAGTGAGCACCATTTCAAAAGCCCCTGTTTGTCTTGGCATCTTTCTCCTCTCCATTTTTGTTAATTAGCTGACGAACTCCTGCTTGTGCCTGATGTCCTTCCAAATGAGAGGAGCCTTCAGCCAACTGTGCACCATTATTCAAACCTTCAGTTACTGCTCTGCAAAAGCCTCTTCAAAGCCCGGCCTGCTGCCCCTGTTTCTGTTTATCAAACAGCTGTGTTGAGGTTGGCTGCGTTCGGTCAAGTTCAAGGAGAGGAGCTGCCAAAATTGTGAGAGAGGGAGCAGGGGAAAGTGAAAATGCCTCTCACCTCACAGGGAGTGAGAAAAGGGAAAATGGCAGACGCTGGTCCAGGATGCTATAAATAACCAGTTTGGCACCACTGCACAAGAAGCAGCTTGGCTAACCCTCTCTTCTCTTCTCCTTCCCTACTGGGTTTTTTATGCATTTAACCCTCTGCAGCATTTACTGAGGGAGGAGGCTGTGTCAGCCAGAAGACCTCTCTCCAGGTAACCCTTTACACACCACATGGATCTCCACCATTAACAACAAAAAAAAATTGCAATGGACCTAGTCTGGGTCAAAGCTTCTTGGTTTTCAAGTGTTTGCTGATGCAACAAGGTCTCAAGCAGGATCACATCAAGCATAAAATTAAGTAGAGGTTGAAAGGTGTGTTTCAGTCCTTTGATTTTAATAAGCCCATTGAGATAAGTGAGTGGAGTGGAGGAAAAGCTATCAGTTTTTTACCAAAGGGAATGTGCATCGACCGAGATGATGGACAGACCTTATTGCAAGACACATGAAGGTATTCCTTCAGCTTACTTTCTGCAGGAATTGTGCAAAAAACCTCAAGAGTCTTCCTCTAGAAATGTGGATGTTAGGACAGGGCAGTAGCTCAGAGACATCCAAGTAGGGAAATGGAATTAACAATTAGAAGAATGCTGGGAAAGGGCCCAGGGAAGCTCTTCAAGCTCTCTGGAAGTTTTGGATGTTTTGCCTGTTTTAAGATGCTCCAGTGTTTTCTCCAGTCTGCCGAGTGTTTCTTAGTTTTGAAAAAATACCCTCACTTCCTCCACAGTGTAAAGAACTTGAAATCAAGAGAGATGTGTCATATCCAACAGTCCCTCTGAGCACAGATAAATGTGTTGTGTTTATCTGCCATTGGCACCAAATTGGCCCAGACAGAGTTATTAATACCCACCTGAGGCTGAGGGATAAGCCCTGTCCTCCAGCCTCTGCCTCAGCTGTGTGTTGGAGAGCAGAACCACAGAATGCGTGACCACAGCTGGTTTGCAGAGAGGTTCCTGGGCAGAATTCACTTTGTAGCAGTCAGGGAGAGGATTATTTCATAGCAGATACTCCTAAAAGGCAAGATTTTCAAGGAGCCCTTCTGGCAAAACCATTTGTTTCCTTTGTTTTCTCAATAAACCTCTTTCAGTTTCCCCTCAGAACAGTTTTCTTCCATCTCTCAAATAACCTAGATATCATCTGGATCCTTACTTCAGGGTCCAAGGCAAGGCCCCCAGCAATGTCTCCATTTACTGACCCCTCTCCCTTCTTGTCAGCACTTTGGAGGGGTCTTCCCTAGGTCCCTTTGTTCCAGGTCTCTCTGACCTTGGCTGCCTCTTAACAAAGTCCTTGGACCATCAGTCGCACACTCTTTCTTACTTGATTTGGCCAGCTCTCTTGTTTTCCATTCCCCTCTGGTATCCTTGTCAGTCTCACAGATAGCACTCTGCCCCACACCATTTGTCTTCCTTCAAAGCCTCTTGCAATACCTCTTTCCTAATCTCTTCAAAATCCCTATCTCTGTTATTCTGTTTTGCACAGAATCTAAGCAATCACTGGAAAAAATCATCTGCTCAGTTTACACTTGCTTTGTTCTTAGAACAGTCTCTGTTCAAGTGACTGTATTTATTACCACCAGAAAAAAATGGTCTAAAATTTTAGGCACTTCCCTGAGTTCAAGTTGAAAGATATATGTTTCAGGGATCACCTATGTAAAAACATGTAAACTTGAAATACTCTTTGAATGTAGCCCTAGATCACTTTCCTTCTCTGCCATATTCAACAAGAGCTTATTATTCGTAAAAAACACAAGAATGGCCAAACTAAAGATAGCAGAACCCTAAATCCCATCTTTGAAGTTGGTCATAAGCTGAGGTTTACCAAAGGAGTAAGGGAGAGTGGGGCCCCAATGAGTGTTCGTATCTTCGGATGTCTCTTTCACCTACTGGCAGCACAGGGACCGATGAAACAAGCCCCCTTCAGTGGAGTAAGTAATAGAAAGCAACCAAACACTAAAAATCTCTCAGAATAGTGTTTTCCTAAATTAACAGCTTACAGAGGAATTTCTCTCTTTTTGCATCTTTCGGTAGTAGTTCTTGAAGATAAATTTATTTCAAGAACTGCTTGATTGAAAAAGAGGTTATGTATCTCTACCTGGGAGATTTGGAGTTGTCATATGCACCTGATACAGAAATGAAATATCCATGCCACCTCAGGTGCCTGAGAGCAGGAGTGAGTTTCCTTCTAAGTTTCTTAGAGCCCCTCCAATAATTCTGCCAGGACCTTGTTAGGTTTTCTCCAAAATATCTTGTTTGACTCAGAGGCAGACATGATGAGAGCTGATCATCTGGGCATATAAACTTAATGTCGCAGAATAATGTCTAAAGGACCCTCTGTCTTAACTAAGTCATTTTATCTTTTAAATATTTTCATCTCCCTAGTTTGGCCTAGCTGCAGTGAAGAAAACTGCAAAATTCAGTAATTTGACATTGAAATTTTCCCCTGAGCAGAAAATCAGAAGGTGGCCATGCAAGGGGAAAATTTTTTGTGCAGTGCTTTTCCTGAGCATCCACTATTTTCTTTCGGGGATACTCCCTCATTTTCTGGTTTCATCGGGAGTTTTCAGTAGCAAGCAGATTGCCTTAATTCAGTTGCTTGTGGAATTGAACAGCAGAGAGAAAAATACCAGGGCTCAGACCTTTTTCTTGAGAAAAGCGAAACTTCCTTTTGATATATTTCCCCTCAAAACGTGGTATTTATTTAAAAGGCTCCCTGACTGACTCTGGAAACCTGCTATTTTGACTCAAGAATTTTTCTCAGTGAATTATATTAGATAAATATAACCAAAGTGTGTGATTATGCTGGGTTGATTAACTCCTGATGTCAAAATGAAACCATTTCTTTGGCTCTGTTTTCTCCAGCAATTTGTCACTGGTTTATGTTAAAAAAGCCCCTCCCTATGCCTGAGTGATGGAAACTTTGAAAATCCATTAAATCTTTCATCTGCAGTTAATTGTTCCTGAGGTTGCACACTGCACCTATTCACAATCAGACTTTTTTTCTCTGCAGACAAGGTGCTCTCTGCAAGACCTGCAGTTAGCACACCACTGCACTTCTCTCAGCGCTTTTCCTGCAGTGGTAAAATATGCATTACAAATTTCAATTTCAATCCCCTTTGCCTCACTGAAAGAGCCAGAGCTAAATCCTGCAATGTGCTGACTATCTTCAGCTCCTGCTGTCAGCAGGAGATCTCAGAGGAAGAGTTTGTGTGTGTGTGTGTGTGTGTGTGTGTGTGTGTGTGTGCGCGAATCATGCCTTTTCCTGTATTTTACAAGTTTTGAACCGTGGTATTTAAACTCTGTTTCAGACATCTTATATGCCACTCCTGTCTTGTTTGTTCTTCGATGAGATTAAAATAGCATTTCCGTCTCTGTTTTCCCTTTATTTTCCCCAGCATGTCTAATGCTGGGGACAACTTCTCCATAGTGAGTGGTTTCTTACTCTGATTACATTCTAGTGCCACAGTGGGATAGTCTTCCTAGAGTCATGGTCATACCTTTTCTACAAACACTGACAAGTGCTACTACTTCCAAACCTCTGTAAAAAAATATCATCACAAACACCAAAATATATTTAATATATGGTTTTTATAGATGGAATTTTACATTTCTTTTTGGAAAAGAAAAATGAAATTTTGTGCTTTTATTTTTATTTTTTTTTTTTAAACTATAGATCTTTGATACTTGCAACAAAGAAAATGTATGTGGGGCTGGGAAGCATGAGAAATCAATTTGACTCAATATTGCAGCAACCCAAAAATCCCAAAGAATGGTAAAATGGATTAGTAATCTCCCTGGTTCTGTTTATTTCTAATCATTTATTTGCTCTGATCCTTATACTTTAGGCTTGATGCTAGAAGTTCACCTCAGCAAAAGTTACTTTTATTTAAGAAAAGTTTCTGGAATATAAGTAGGCCTTGGGTTAGCTGTTGGAACTTTGCCAGGCATGACACAACCTACCTGCATTGTTTGTAGGCATTTTATTCCACAAAGAAACTGACAATGTTTGTATTGAGAAATAGAGAAGTGATGGCAGCAACACAAGATTGTGCTCAAAACCAGGAGAATTAAATGGACTTGAGTACACCAAATGCTCATCCAAATCCCAAAGTCTCCTGACAGGCCACAGGGAGCCATTGGTAGACAGCAACCACTTTCTGACAGAAGGTTAAAGATGTTTGCAGACAGAGTCACTTTCTACCACTGGCTGACAGACGCAGAGAAAGGAGGTTGTGGCAGAAGGAAGTGAGAAAGAAATTATGCTTCGTCTCAGTCCTTTGACCTCAGAGATTTCCATGTAATTAAACCAGGAATATGGTTCCCAAGGATTTTGGGAAATGAATGGCTGCCAAAGCAAATACCACCCCCATGACACCCGCCATCCCTCCCTCCTTGTAAACAGTCTGTAATCGCTACATAATAGGCTGCAGCAATGGGAAATGGTGATTAATACTGTTTACCACTAAGTCCTGTTGCTTTTTTACCACGGAGTCATTAGAACCAGGTTATACTATAGAAGTAGGGCTACCTTCCTTAGAAATCCCAACTCAGGGAGTGTACTGCCTTCAGTTACTGCTCTGTGATGGGATTAAGGAATGAAGCATGGAGGAGGAGGTTTCCTGCTCTCTGTGGCCCTTTCCTTCATAGCTCCACAAGCTCCTTAGAGATTAGTGAGCATTTGCAGGAGCAGAAGTGAGGGGAAGATACAGCTCTTTCATTTGTTCAGTGCTCACCAGAGAAGATTCCATCTCTTCTGGTGTCTGTTGAAAACAATGACACAGAACATTTCTTGATTGACATTGTAAACTGGGGAACTGGATCTAAAAGCCACTTCTTTGGTAAAATATTTGAGTTAAAGAATGTAATGGATTCAAGAGGGTTTTTTTCTTTTCTGTGGTAGGATTAAGCCCGGGTTAACTGGCCAGTTTAGAGGCTGTGACTACAGCCTTGTGGAACATAATACTGGTGCCCTGAACGGACAGAAGGCAAGTTTGTTCAAAGACCCTTTATAGTGCCAGTGCTCCTCCAGGCAAGTAAACTACTGTTTCTATGTGTCATATCAGCCCTTAGGAGACACTCCCAAGCTGGGCCACTTGCTCTGTCTCATTTTTCCAAATCAGTAGGATCTGGGCTGAGCTCATGGAGAGAACCAAACAAATACGTTGTTGGAAACATCATCACAGACTCAGACGGGTTCCAGTCTGAGGCAGGAACCAGGAACCCAGTCTTGATTTGTGCCCAAGCAACCGTGATGCCAATGGAAAGTATCCATCTGCTGGGATGTTAATTGTAGTTGCTCACTTAGTGAAACTCCTGTGAGAGTGTCTTGTGACAATGCTGAATTGTCTTTAAAGATTTCAGTGACCATTAGAACTCACGGGGTCTTACTTCTTGCAGAACACTAAACCACAAAATTTCACGGTAAAATCCCCTCTTCAGGCCCATAACTTCTCACTGAGACTCAATAAATCTAATGAGGGCAGCATTTCACCCTTGCAGTAACACATCTGAGGGACAATGGCTCACATGGTATCATCTGCCATCTCCTCCTTCTCTCTCTTTTCTTTTTTAAAATCTTTTTTATTACTCTCTGTGTGTGTGTGTGTGTGTGTGTGTGTGCGCGTGGTGAATAGGGAACAAAAATGGTCCCACACATCTTTTTTCCCCCACACCTTCTGTAGCACTTTTCTTAAATGACGCAATTAACTCAAGCCACAATAGGAGAGCAGCGGTGTGCAACATGATGAAATACACACGAGATCAAAGCTGAGATGGTTCCAAGCCAGAGAGTGGGAATGTGGGTCTAACCTTTCCCAGAGTCTGAAGGAGCTGGTTCAGCCCATTGTGAAAGTTCTGGGTAGATTCCAGGTGCACATTTTCCTAAAGTGTGGAGATATTTAGATCATTATCTCTCATTTGAACTTATTACATTGAAACATCTTCTCTGTTCACTACTTCTGTAACTGGTTTCATGATTTTATTATACTTTTTTAAGACTTTTATGGCGGTGTGGTATCTGCTTGAATGTGAACGGGAACATCATGTTTAAAGATTGATGATGCATAACACAAGGTGAAAAGGGGTTCATAACCTTACATGGGATCTTACCCCTTTCTGGCAGTTCTAAACAACACAGCAGTGTCTGCCCAGCAGATAACATTTCTTCCAGCAGCTGCTATGAGAGAGTGAATTCCTAAGGGGCAGTAAGCCAAATCCACCTCTGTGAATAATAACCTCTACCCATTCATTAATGCATTATGTAATTAACATTGAGAATAACATTATGGGAATTAAACTTTTCTTAACGGTCTCCTGTGGAAGTTCTTCTCTTTATGGATTTATAGCTTTGTCAAATTTTAATTATTTGGACTGAAACTTTCCATGTTAATGCTCTGCCTCAGGCTGGCGCTTTTTTTTTTTTTTTTTTTTTTTTTTTTAGTGGGGGGTGGATTTTTATTGGTGGGGTATTTTCTTTGGTAATTAATGTTTTAACAGTCTGGCCATTTCTGAAAAAAAAGAGATGGAGGAAAATAAATTACTCTTCTAAACCAGACATTTTTTCCCTAACTGTTTTTCTTGAAACAGTGTAAAATGTTAAGGCTTTCAGGAGGAAACCTGAGAGGGAATGAACTGGGAAAGAAGTAGGTGCTGTTATATTGGGTTTAAGCCCATGGACATGGCAATGCACATGTGGTCTAGACACCAAAGTCTCTGCACTTTTGAGGAGTGCCAGTCTGCATTGTAAACTTTTTACATGGCAGGCAGATGAGTTGAAATCCTAAGAAGGGCATAACCACAAAAAACCTCAGCAGTATAGGTGGTCACAGCACTATTTGTTCTTTGAGCTATAGAAAAGTGCAACAAGCTGCCAACCTCATGGAAGGTCATGGTTGTT
This sequence comes from Hirundo rustica, assembly GCF_015227805.2. NCBI lineage: Eukaryota > Metazoa > Chordata > Aves > Passeriformes > Hirundinidae > Hirundo > Hirundo rustica. The sequence goes on along the minus strand of NC_053456.1, from coordinate 14,673,261 downwards.
AGTCTCAACTCCTCATTTTTTTCAGTTTTTCATTTCAGTCAGCTCAACATCATTGCCTGTGGAGACAGATAGAGACCATTTACACATTTGAAAAGTAAGATTGTGGAAAGATTTTCTAAAAGATGTGTACAGAGTTAGGATCCCTATTAAGATAATATGACTTTTAGAAATACTGCACTTTAAATCTAAGTGATTGATAGTGTTGAATATACTGGCTTAAACCACATTTCCTCCCAGAATCAGAAAGAGGAGCCAGGATTTTGAATATCCTTTTTTTTTTTTTTTTTCCTGGCTATCAGAGACATGTAGATATCACATCTCCCTTTAACCATCTGTTCTTGTACAATAACAACATACTACCTCTGCCAGTTGCTCCTTCAGTTCCCATGGCAGATAGCAATGTGCATCCAAAGGTAGTGGGATTTGGCTGGTACATGAGGTTCATGCCCACCCCCCATCCTGCCTTTTCCCTTATTAGTGTGAACTTACCTGGAGTAATTAAAGACCCAAGTCTACTGTGGGGCTGGCTCCAGCTTGTTAAGTTTGCCAGGCAGCATGGAATAGGACTCTGAAATGCTCTCGCATCCATCCTGGGTTACTTCCTCAGCATGTTATCCATGGGCTCCTCTTTCAAGCTGCTGGTTACCCACAGCCACTGTCTGAAAACCATGAGGAAGCCACTCCCAATACGGGCTTGTTCCCTCAGGTGTGTTTTCTTATAGGAAGACTTGAAATAGGAGAGGGAAGAGGATAATCCAGACCACTTCAAGAGCACTTTTGTTAAGATCCTTATTTTAGAAATATTTCTTCTCTTTCTAAATTCCTCAAATCTTACTCTCTGAAAAAGCAAATGTTTGTAGTAGCTGAAAATAGCTCTATGCCAAGTTAGAGGGCTGGGACTAGAAGGGATCACACTTGATTCTTCCCATGATTTCCTGTCACACTCCCCAGTCGGTGGAGCTGAAACCTCACCAAGAGGCCTTTCTGCAGATCTGCAGTGACAAATGACAGCGCAGCTCTGGAGAGATGGTTGTACACTCAACATGTTTGCATTCCCCATGAAATCAGTCAAGGCCTCTTACCAACCAGGATGTTGTAGTCTCTAACCGGTAGATTCTACTCTCCAAATCCTGCTGTAAGCAAAACAGGTGCAGCCTCCTCTTTTTTTTTTTTTTTTTTCCCCTCCAAATTGATTACCTCAATTATTTTCTTTATTATATGAAACCTAAGGAAAAGATGAAGTGCACTAACTTCTGGCCACCTGGCAGTTTCAGCTCAACCATCTGAAATTAGAAATTGATACTGGTTGCTTTGTACAGTTCCATGGGAAGATTTATATCTTTATGTAGCCAGTGCTGATGGAATAAATTAAACCGGGCATGTAAAAGAAATAAAGACTTACTCAGCATTTGGAAGCTGGCTTCAATACCTCATGGAAGAGTGTGGCAAATATTCCATAGACATGCAAATATATCACACTAGGAAAGAGAGCCTGGGTAACTTGTTCTTAAAGCTGCGACACTTCACCCCAGTGCACTCTCATTCCCAGAAAAGTCTTCTAAATTGCCAGGGGAAAAAATTCCCAATGCAGGGAAAAAAAAAAAAGAGCATACTGGGCTTCACAGATACTGTCAGATTTTAGAAACTGACCTAAAATAAGACTCAGCCTCTACCTATCCTTCTTCCAAGATGAACTATGCTGCCCCAGCCAAGGAGGAACTGGTTTTGATTTGCTCCACAGTTTACTTTCATAGGAGGAATGTGTTTGGTTGAAATCTAAACTTGAAGATTTTGGGTCCATAGGGCAGAGACTCTAGGAGGAGCATGCAGGCAGCGTATGGTGTTGGAAAACTGCTGTGGCTTTCTTTGCAGACTCTCTGGCAGAATCACCTAGACTGCACTGTGCTTACACCATGAAGGGCTTTTCAGTAAACATATTGGCACACTGGTATTATTCTAATTTTATTTTGAACAAGGGACTGCTCAAGGAAAGAGACTAGACTTAAACAGATCATCTTTCCTCCAAGCTTGCTGCCAGCAGGAAGAGAAGTTGGTTTTCATTCATGCCCATTTGGCAAGCCAGGTCTGTGACTTAGCCTAGATTATGCATTCAGAGCTATGTACAGGATTTTAGTCATTCTTCTTGCACTGCTTGTACAGCATTGGTCACTTTTGCCCAGACATTCCCCAAGACATGAAAAGGACATCCATTTTGCAAAACTGTCGACATTCAAAAAAAGTCACTAGACACATCAGGGAATGGAGGAATTTAATACCCATGTCTTACCTAAAAAAAATATAAACCAGCTGAAGGTATGGCATGTTTTTTTCTGCATTTTACATTAAGGGTCCATTCAGAAGCTTTGGTCCCATGTAAGACTTGAACCTGAAACATGCTGCCTCATGCAAGAATTTTGCTATTTGAGACTCCTTGTTGCAAATACATTTCTTTGTCAACGATTCATAGCAGGTTCTTTTTTGGATGACTTGCATTTCATTTTTTTTGCTTTCAAATGTATATATTGTGTGAGTCCAGCTGTGAAGTCATTGAAATAAATAGTCCTTTTCCCTTCTCTGTTCATGGGCAATTTATTGCTGGGATTTATATCTGTTCTGATTGGGCAGCTTGGCCACATGATTAATTTTAAACTCACTCTTTGTCAAGTTCTCTCTAAATTTGCTAGTTTCCAGCCTGAAACTGGTTTCATCATTTTAACCAGTAAAAGAATGCCAGAACCTGTAGGTTTGGATAAGCACAGGACTGAACACAGTCATTTGCTGGAACGTTTAATGAGGAGCAAAGTGAAAAGGAGTGAATCAAAGGGAAATTGCTGATTAATACCAAAGTGTATGCATAAAAATACATGGGTATGATTCATCCACAAGAGAAAGAGAGACTCCAAATAAATCCAACTTGTTCTCTAAAGAGTGCGAAGTAGAAGGACTGTCTTGGAAAATAAACTAGCAATCACTTGGATGTATTCAGATCAATCTGACTCCTACCATCTGCTGAGGCTTTGTGGGAAATGCATCAAATTCTCCTTCCTTACACTTTAATTTTGCAATCTTCCTGCTCATAACGCTGCTCCTTAGACATGTCAAAAGAATGTAATCTGTGCTTAAGGACATGGGCTTAATGCCCATGCCCGGATCATCCATTCAGTGTCCTTGCTGAAGAAATAATAGGTACAAGGCAACATGAGGCAGACTTTAGTCCCACTGGAAAGCAAGGTTATCACAAACTTTTGAAGACCACAAGAACTGTAGAGATAAAAGCAGAAGCTACAGCATGGGTGCACTAGAATAAGTTGAGTTTTAAGACTGATATGAACTTACCATTGACAAGCTTTCCCCATTAATAATAAAAAAGAAAAATGTACTGGAAGAACAGATGGAAGAAGAGATAGATGCAGCTACTGCCTAGACTCTGCTTTCAAGCCCGTTTAAGTAGCAAAAGTGCCAAAAGACAGCTACTGAAAAATATCTTAATAACATGGTAATTTCTTATGACAACTCCTAGGGAATCTGAGGAGGAAGAGGACAGCCAGGTTTGCTGACTCTTAGCCTGCTCAGTGAGTTTGGAAATTTTGATCAAGATGAGCATTCTCAGCCTTCCCCCGCCAGTTATGTCACAATTTAAGAAATGGTATCACTGGAGAGTGACATCAAAGCTGAAGGGACAGAGAGAGGAAGAGATGAAGGATAGGACATGACATGGACAAGGAGAAATCTGTCCTGTCTTTTACACTTTAGAATCTGAGTTTTAGAGAATATGTAGGTCTTGTATGAGGACTGTAATATGTCTACTGCCTGGCAGTGGAAACAGGCAAGCTACTTCCATGGAAAGGCCATGTTCAAAGAAGAGGTGATGTGGTCACAATACCTTCTCCTTCTACCTCTTCTCCAACAACTCAAATGGAGATTTACATCAAATCTGGAGATATCACCCTCCAGTGACGTAATTTCTTCAGTTGTAAGGTGACTGCACATATTAGAGGAGGTAAGAGACTAATAAAAGTCTTACTTTTTGGCCAGCAGAGGCTCTCAGGCTCTATTCTGAAGTGAAGAGATATAAAAAGTGGTGCAAAAGTCAGGAGACAGGGGCGTGGTCTTGTTTACAGAAGAAGAAAACTAAATGTGATGATGAACTGAAGTGTCCATGACAGAATCTTTCTCATAAAGTCATCTTATTGACTATAATCAGTCCTCAGTGAGCCTCCAGAACTGCAGTGGGTATTTGAGTGAGTATTTGAATAGAACATTTACATGGAGGCTTAATCTCCTTTTTTGTTAGAATACAGAGTTAGTAATCTCAGAATAAGTTGAAGGACTGCATAATATATATGGCAAAAGGCACATTCTGATATTTGTCCCAAGAATGAGCCGCACAAAACTACCAAGTGTCACTTTCCTGTAATTTGCTTTGTTTTAATATTATTCCATTTTCCCTTGAGCCATCCTTGAGCTGACATAAACGGGATGCACTCCATTAACCTCTGTGAAGCCAAGGCCTTCAAAGCTCTTAATCTGACAGTGTTTTACTTTACTATGGGGTGTAAATCAGCTTTAATGCCAGGACTGGAGGCACTGTAATCTAAGCCTGGGAAAGTTAAAAGGGTGTTTCAATGCATATAAAATCTATATGAAATAGAAGGATGCTTTTTCCCCTGAAGGAAAAAAAATGCTTTATTAGTTAAGCACTCTGATGTTCCCTTGGAAAGGCTGGTAGTGGTGTGGTGTGTTTTTTTTTTTGTGTTTTTTTTTTTTCTTTTTTTTTTAGGGGGAAAACCAAGTACAAATTACTTCTGCTAGGAAATACCAGCCAATAATCAGTAGATGTAATTCTGCAAAGTGTTAGTGGCAAAATCTTTCTGCAAGATGCATCAGGCCAGTTTTGAGGCCAGTTCCTGCTGGGTAACCCAACAAAATCCCACAGCACAATGCTGCAAAACATTCAGCCTGTCTCCTGCCTCCTGCCTCAGAGGCTGGCTTGCATAGGAAAGTGTTTTACTTCTCTCACCTACCTCAGAAAGTCCTGCCACTAAATGGCAAAAATGGTTTTGAGATATTCTGTTAACCCCAAAGCCACTGACCAGTGCTACTGAATTTCAGGCAATATGCTCCTTGTTTCTGGTTTCACTTCTCTGGAGCAGTCTGAGCTCAGAGGCCATAATTGTGGGTTACAGGCATAGAAACAGTGAGCACAAGAGCAGATCCTTGCATAAGGGAGGCTTTGAATGTGATAGGAAGGGAAATGTCTGGATTGAACTTGATTTTAATTTTTATAGCTGGCACCAATGGATATTTGGATTCTTTTATTCTCTTATAAAGACTCCATTTGTCCACTGAGTGGGGGGGAGGAAGAGCGATAATGAGTGACTTGGAACACCAGCACTAGAAGTTGGAAAGAAATGGTGTCCAGCCCCATTTTAGAATAGCTGTTCTAAAGAAATGCTGCAAAGGATTAGCTTTGATATTTTAGACTTCCAGGGAGGAAACCAAATTAGCATCAGAAAGGAAGATGTGTGGGTTGCCTCAAGTACAACTGATGGGTTTAATGTTAACATTATGAGAGTCATGCCAGAAATTTTAGCTGCCACAGAAACCCAACAGAGGGAAGAGGTAAGGTGCCCAGGAAAATGGCACTGAGAATATGAACAAGAGTCCAGATGGCTCTTCCAAACGAGAGACTGGGAAATCATCCTGGCAAAAAACAACCCTTGTCTTTGCTCCCTCTTTACAGACAGAGCTACAGCTGAAAATTAATGCAATTAGCTGGATGACCTAGAAAAAGGCAGAGAGAGCCTCTCTTTTCAGAGAGTTTCTTGTGGCTGGACCAAAGTCCCATTCAGGAGAAGCATCCAGCAAGAATTTCACAGCTCACTGAAAAGTGGTTCAATGTAATGTGGTTGAATTGAATGCAATGTTTCACATCAGTCCTGTGCTCAATCTGAGCCAATCACTTTCCACCCAGTGACTCCAGGGAGTCCCTAACTTAACGAGGTAGTGAATCTTGACTGGGATTCTAAGGGATGGGAGCCACATAACACAAAGTAACATTCAAAATGCTGAATTTCTTAAAATCTGTGTCATGAATGTTAATAACACAATATGACAGACTAACTTTTCATTACCTGTGGTCTCAGACAGGGTCAAGACCCACAGTTCAGAGAAATGTTTCCAATTATGACAGCATCCACAGGGTTAAGATGCCAGTCATCCCAGAGGTATTTGTAGCCCTGAATCATTTCCCTCTTTTAAGAACTATTCTTTCTCTTTCATAGCCTGGCATAAAAAGCCCAGCATCTAAACCCCAATCTCTGCTGTCCAAAAAAAAATACCCCTAATTCCTTGCCCTTGTTTCCCTTCATGGTCTCATCAACTCATACTGTTTTGCCCAGCCAAGAAGGCACACACAAGTGAGACATAAGGGAGCCTACTGTAACAAGACCCCATGAATCTCCTATCCCTAAAGAGCTTTAAAGCCATTTTCCCTCCTCCAGGGACTCAAATGCAGCATCTCCAAAAAGCACTTAGCCTCTGCCAGCCTAGGTCCTGGGAACTTGAGTTTATTCACAAACTCATATGTTCCAGTTGACAGCATTAAGCAGTGGCTGCCAAGCTAACAGGCCAGTGAGTGAATGTTTTTTATTAAAAATAAATAACATTTTTTAAACAAAACTCGGTGAACTATATATTCACCTTTGAAATAGGATGGATATCAGATCTCTGGAATTCACTTTTTACCTGCTGGACCTTCCAAAACTGACACAAATCACCCCTCTGCTTCAATGTCTTTGATGTTTTTTGATTTTTCTCTCCTAATGGGTACAGAAGAGAAAACTTTTTTTGTTTTTACAAAACCTCTAGGGAATTGTTTTTAAGTTGGAGTATAGTAATGCAGACAGGTTTCTAAGATACGTGCTTCAAATACACGTTAATGTTCTTATTTGAACGCCTACAAAGTTGGCCTGATATATAAAGATACAAGATGTACTGATACATGTGCCAGTTGTGTTTGATGCAAATCTAGAAATCAAGCTGCAAGCATTTTGTTTTGAATCTCTAGGCCGAAATATAAAGACCTTGTACCTAGGTATTAATGAAGCCTGTTTCCATTCAAGTTGTTTTTTAGTAAATTTTTAATAGACAATTAAGAGTTTTCTTAAACAGTAAAAAATATTAATTTACCTAAATATGGATTTGTAGTGGTAATTTAAGAACCTGAACCAAATTTCACCACAAGAATAGGAGAAAGAATGGGTTTTAATTGAATGAAGGATTTTGATTAGTCCTACACTGAAAATTTGACTTAAAAGGTGAGCATAATTTTTAAAAAATAAATCCTTACCAATTATTTGTTTTTAATAATTTTTCAAAAATGTTTTAAGGGCAGTTTCTGGTCATTCAAAGAATTTTACTTTAAGAATATCTGAAATACTTTTTTTTTTTTTTTTTAACTTTGGGACCATGCAGATACCTGCTGAGAAGGCTGTTTGTCCCAACTGCATCCAAAGGAGCTTTTTTTTCCTTCCTGTGAGATTCTAGCCCAGGCTTTCCTGAACCAGAGAGGGTAAATAGTCAAGAAAAAGGGGTTCCTGGAAATGAAGAGGGGAAATAAAAAGCTTTAAAAAAATGTTTCTGCAATCTTGCCTTGCTGACTGTAACGTGATAGAAGGGTCTTTAAAGGAAGTCATTCCACCAGGTTTGCTGTGTCACTTTCCACTTCATGAGTTTTTCAGAAAAATCTGAGAACAGCTGAGTAAAACATAGGAGTGAGATTTGAAGGGTGTATAATGCATCACAAGAAGGAAAGACCTTTGCCATCCAGTTCCAAACTCATAATTTAGGTAATCTCATCCTGTTTAGAAGTTTCGAGATGAGGTGTGACCATAGTCAAATTTCACCTGCAACCCCCTTTTTACCAGCACAAAAACTGACACCCAGCATGCTGACAAACCTCCCAAGAGTTTCAGTATAAGATGAGAAAACAGATCTTTGTATATTAAACTGTTATTCTGAGGTGATGTGGTGAAATCGTGGCAGAGCTGAAGACTGATGTGGGACTAAACTTAAATGGCAGACTGGTTGGTACTGGAGAAGATGCACTTGAACAGATGTCATCAAGATCAAATCAGTGTTCTGCAGCTTAATTTCCAATCAAAACTTACTGAATGTATTGTGTGGGGATGTATGTAACTATGAATGCAATGCATATATATACATATGACAGATTTCTAATTACTAAGTTCCTACTTTCTTAAGCAGTGTGGGACAATTCACTGTGAGGAGGAAGGACAGAGATTGTAGACAAATTAGGTTTTCTTCAGTTAATATGACTGTGTAAGCTTTTCTAGCTACAGAGCTGGGGTAAGACCTAGAAGTTGTCCAAACAGTGCTGGATCAGATACAGAGGCCTTCCCCAAAAAAAGAGAAGTACCAGGCAAGGAACAATAATGTCAACATGAAACTCAGCTGATGGCTTTTTATTAATGAATATCATGAACATTATTGCAGAATTGAAAATCCTTCCACTGTTTGTTGCTGTTTCAGGGGTTGGGGTTGACGGGAAGAGGCATTAAATTTATGCCAAATGGAGCTATTTGAGGGCATTGTGGAAGGGACTGGTTTCTCTCCTGTTCTTTCCATTCCTCTTCTGTTTATTCATTCATCCATATTCAGTCCCTTCATCTGTGCCTAAGACTCTATTTATCCATCAGTGAACATAAAATCATAGAATCACAGACTATGCTGAGTTGGAAGGGGCCCATCAGGATTGAGTCCAACTCCCAGCCCTGAGCAGGGCACCCCTAGAGTCACACCATGTGCCCAAGAGCATTGTCCAAACACCTCCTGAGCTTTGTCAGGCTTGGTGCTGTTACCACTGCCCTGGGGAGCCTATCCCAGTGCACAACCACTCTCTGGGTGACAAACCTTTTTCTGGTATCCAACCTAAGCCTCTCCTGACCCAGCTTCCTGCAGTTTCCTCCAGTCCCATCACTGGGCATGAGGGAGATTGGTTCCTGCCCCTCCACTTCCCTTTATGAGGCCATTGACGCTTGATGTCTTTTTTATATTGTGGTGCCCAAAACTGCTCACAGTACACAAAGTGTCCTGTACTGGCCCCACTGCTGTAACCAGAAAAAGATATGACCCCAGGGACTCTGCGAAAGTCCTTATAAGAGTCCTTGGAGAGGGACAGTGAACTGATCAATGTCCTTGCTGATAAGCAGAGAATCTGTAAGTCTCTTGCCAGAGAGGAGCTAGAGAACTAGGACAGCTTTCAGTTGTGTCAGGTCAGGCAGATCAACTCTGAATATCTTCAGATATGCCTTGGCTTTCCAAGTAAATACCATCTAGTCTGTGCAGCTTCTGAGGACTGTTAACTCAGATTCGGACCTTAGGCTAGGTTCTTTTCAGTCCTGAACCAAAATAGCTCTGCTGATTTCAGTAAAGTGAGTCTGGATTTGTGCCACTCAGTGCAAAATTGGAATTTGTCCTCTTAGGGACTAGCTGTCCCAGCAGAGTTTATGCGTGGTGCACATTCAATCACTAAGAATAAAGCGCAGCAGGCTGGGGGTGCCATGACCTTCTTACTGCCTGCCTTGTGTCACCCAAAGCAAGAGGGGTCCTGCAAAGTCAGCCATCCAAAGCACACAGCTGGCTATAAACAATCCAAAGGATGCTGTTTTCCCAATAAAAGCAGCTCTGAGATGTATGGATTGTGTTTAGTCTACATGCTTAAAAATAATAATAATAAAAATATTGTTCAGGCCAGAAGGAATTTACAGGCTTAGAACATCATGGAAAGCAACTACCTTAGCCTGCAGAGTAAAAATATTCCAGAGAAATCCAAATAAGCTGCTCCTCATCCTATTAATTCATCAAACTTGGCCATGCATCATTGTTCAGCGCAGCACCCTTTCCTAGGCAATAATCTTCCACTTCATGGTCAGCCATGAGCTGTGAGAGATTCCTCCCAGCCTGTGTGAACTCGATTGGAATGGGATGTTAGCCAAACAGCCAAATTTTCCTCATGAGATTCAAAATCTCAGATACCAAAGACCCTCTTCCAGCAGCATTAGTCATAGGGGGCTGCACTGTTACATACATGAGGCTCAGATCCTCAGTTCCCCTTTCATGGGGAAGGGGATACATCTGAAATCACACCCTTAGGAGGATCAGGTCGCTCTGGTGCTAGGCATGTTGGCCTCAAAATAATTAGGCCAGACACATTTCAATGGCAAATTGTATTTTTCACAGTCCAAGGAGCCAGACATGTTTACCTCAATTCCCAGGGTAAGCAGAAGATAGAACACTGAGACACTCACCATCATTCAGCTTAGAGGCTTAAGCTCTTTGCTGGGAGCTAATTTGGGAACACAAGGCAGCATACCAAAGGCTGTCTCAGCATCGCCATGTGCAGCTGCAAAAAGCCATTCAGAATTGCAGCTGGATGCCTTTTGCCTCATCTTAACAGCTGCCATACATATTCCCATCTGACTTCCTTCATGTTGGGACAGGAGGCTAAAGAGTTAACAACATTGATGGCAAGACCTGCACTGGAATGTTGGATAATCTGTATAAGAATGAAAACTTTTACTCTCTAGTATTTATCTGTTGAATCTTGTGTCTGTTTGCAAAAGGAAATTCCAGGATGGAAACTTCTATTTGTGATTCTAAGTAATCCAACCAGTCCACAGCATCTATCACAATTGTTACTAGACAGACAGCATTAAGTTCTGGATGTGTCTTTGAAACTTTTATGTGATATGACCTAATTATCTGTTCTGGAAAGAAAAATGCACTGACTCCTCTAAATTCACTTTATGGATGCTCATTCATGAACAAGGAAAGTCCAGTTGACTGCCCTACAGCCTTCTGAAGCACATGGAGTTGGGACAAAACCCCTTTAAACTAGGGGTTTGTTGTGATCTCATTGTTCACACACTGTCTAGAGCCACCATTGGGCACATCTTCTACAGCTGGACTGTTCAGAGCCAAGTGGTTTCATGGTGCTCTGTCCTAGGTAGACCTCCAGACTATCCAGAGGCAGAAGAGAGAAGCAACATTCCTCTGGGGAATATGTTATGTTCACGTCACTAGTCATTGATGTTTTGCCTGAAGATCAGAGTGACTGGCAGTCAGCAAAGAAGAGAGCAATACAAGCAAATAAATTAACATTCACCAGCAACTCAGTGGGTAGGGAAGCAAGGTAAGCCCCGGTGTTTCCCCTTCCCTCCTAGCTCAGCTCTATTGATTATTCCAGAACCACAGCTATGACTAGTGGACAGAGATTTTTTCCATGTTATCATTGTTGAGTATTTCACTCAGGCACCAACTGAGAAGTTGTTTCTGAGCTCTTTAGATCTGCTGCATGAGCCTGGGCTAAGCAAGTCATGGTTTATTTACATAAGAGCTAGAGTCATTGGCATTTTCTATGAAAATAAGTATCTTGATTTAACTTCTTTTGGGATAAGAACCCAGAACATTAAATCTGATGACCAATAGCTTCATAGAACATGCAACCAGAGTATACACTTCTTTGGATGACCCCTGATTTGTTTCATGCTCACCAAAAACCCAACACTTCTATGAGGGTCAAAGATCCATGATGCTTTCAACCAGCAGTGTGATGTGCAGGGAGGTATTAGAAATGTGTTCACCTGGAAAAAATCTGTATTCACTATAACACTGGAGACAGAAAATGCTTCAATTTTACTCTTAATCTTTCATCTGACTATTCTCTATGCTGGGGTAAAAGTAATCCCAGCCACAAAGAAAACCAGTCTTCTCCCAAACACCTATCTCATTTTGTCCCACAGTTGCTCCCCTGGAGCTGAAACCCAAGATAGTTTCCAAGGAAGGTGTGGGCGTGGTTGTAGGTGTCTGAGTGTGGAGGGAGATAGCCACAACTCAGAGCTGTAATCTCAGCAACTAAAGATACTGATTTTTGTTTACCATGGGTCCTTGCATATACATACCAGAACCAGCTCAAGCATCTTAACTTCAATGCACGGATCTGCCAGGAAGCATGCTGTGACTAAATGCAGAAAACACTGCTCTAAGGACTTCTTTAGACCCTGGAATGATGGCAGAAGATTATTTTGACCTCTTCATTTGTCCCAGCCTTGGTGCTGTAGAGCATAAGATAATACTTTGCTACAGATTATAGCTTCAGACTATTTGATAAACAGGAGTCTATTTTTAGGCCATAGAATTGCCCCGGGCACTTGTGAAATCTTCATCTCTGAATGGTTTTAATAGCAGGTTAGACAAATCATCTCAGCAAAGGCAATCTTGCCTTGAGGCAGGCAGATTCCCTCATGTCTGTTTTATATGACTCAGTATACTATAAAGAGAGAGGAAGAAAAGAAACTTAAGCAATAAATTGGCAATACTTGCATCTATTTTGCAGCAGGCAAACAGTACTGTTTGGGGACAGATGGAGATAAAGGAAACAGGAGAAGAGCTGAAGAAATGATGCACCAGAGAAAAAACACTGACAAAGAAAAAATGGGTAGAAATTAGATTTCTGACAAGAATTTGGAAGCAAATTAGTGGTGCCTCTGCCCCATTTAAGAGACGCAGCAAAGGAAGGATCTAACAAATACTGATTTTAACACACTGATTCAAGAAACAGATCCCCCTCCTTTGAACCAGCCACCTCCATGGAAAAGTGAGTGAGCAGCTAGTGCTGGGTTGACACAGCCAGTGCACTTTTAACATGTAATCCATATACAAACTGAGCATGTATGCTTTCTCATCCATCTCCTGTTCTGTTCACTTTAGCTTTTTCTTGATGCTGAATATCAGCAAAACCATAGCTACAAAACTAGCTGGAATCCTTGTGTCCTTCTATTTCTGTATACACCTGTTTGCTATGTCTAATACTTTGTTCTTGGGATATGATGTGGGATTTTTTGGATCTGAACTTGTGCAGCCCTTGGGACAAATGAGAGGAGAGATCAGCAAATGGCTGATCATGATGTGAAAGTCATACAAGCAGGTACAACTCTTTTTGCAGGTAATTTGCAGGTAATTGATTTTCAGCTCGTTACAAGACTCTTTTTTGCTGGATCTGGGGAGACACTCATACTTTCCAGGTCAAGGGTGGAGCAAAAAGGGTAGTAAGATTTGGAGAAAGGTTTTGTATTTTGCTCTGTGGGGTGGGGAGATGGGACTCTGTTTTAACTGTTTCACTTCCCTCCAGGTTTGGCTGCACTGTCTGAGCCATCTTTGGTGAGGGCTTTACCAGCAGTCTCCTGCTCTGTCCCACTGTGCTGACAGACCCTGCTGCACTTAATTAAGAGCTAGACACTGCAGACAGCAGCATAGCAGTCCCCAGCACTATTACAAAGGAGCACATGTGTAAGGGAAAAGAGAGCATTTTCCATGCAAACCAGGGTTTGCATGCTCTGCCAGGTCAATTACAAGCTTTTTCAGCCACAGAGGAAACAGCTCTTTCTCCCTTTTATTAAAATGGCTGCTCCATCCCATTGTGGATTGAAAGAGCTACTTGGCTGCCCTTGCAGCCCAGCTGACCTCCAACCACAAGCCTAGGTCTTTACCAGAAAGGAGGGGGAACCACCAGTCACTAAATGAAGACATTGTCCCTCTGATTATCTCTTTGTTGCCAGTGTTGTGTGAGGTTATAGAAGGCAGTGGAGCAGTTCCAAGATGGCTGTGGGTGAAACAGTGTGTCCCAGCCTGGATGGGCATTTTCTTCTGGCTCTGCTCTGCTCTGCTCTGTCAGGAAGAAATGTACCTATACATGACGCACAAATTTTCAGGAAAAGACTGTTCTCCCCATCTTCTCCTGCCAGCACCATTTAGTGAAGCACATAGGTCCAGCCCATGTGTCCCGACACCATCTTGTGTCTCGAGGCCTCTACCAGTTTCTTTCCAAGTCTGGGTTTGGATTAACCTGGCCATATACATCTAGAGAATCAGCTTGGAGAATGTTTTGACCAATATGGGCAGGGAATGGGTGTCAGTGACTGGGGTTTACTGAAGTAAGGAGAAAATAGGACATTCAGAGGTATCTGGGTCAGGAGTCAGGATAGTGAAGGTGTCCCTATAGGAAAGAAGGCATAGATTACACAGCCTGGTCTTCTGCTAGTTGCCTGCAATGACAAAAAGAACTTTGGTGGATTAGTTTGTGTGGGAGGGCTTCAGGTTAGAGACCAGGAGGATCTCTCAGAAGCAAGGTTCAGATCAACAGCAAGACTGGAAATCCTGCACTAACGAAGCCTGTGGAAAAGCTCCAGCTGGTCTCACTGAGCACTGGACAGTATTTTTGGTCTTTCCTTGACCCTGAAAAAGGGGTCTAATTTGCCTAGTGAAAGACGTGCTCTCACCATCATCTACTGACTTACCTGCCAGCAGAGAATTCAGGGCTAAATTTTGGAGAACCAGTTCATCTGAGAGGAGTATTCTTTACTTGGTTGGAACTCTTGACCCTGGTATATAGTATTTCTGTCTGTGGAGGCTAGAGGATGGGCGGTTATTTTGGTCTTGGCAACTGGTTGTTTCTTTTTGCGTCTATATCTTAATTTTTGTTCTTATCTCCATGTCATTCCTCCTGAACTTTGGTGTCTTCATTGCAGCAGTCTGTCCATTTAGCTTGGCACTCTTTTAAACAGGTAGAGTATCCATCTGTCTTCAGGCTGGGAGTGTTTGCTCTTTGTGGGATGCAGAATGTGCTCTCTGGCTCAGTGGTCCCTGAGTTAGCAAATCACATCATCTTCATGAAAGTGTACTGCACCATACTGGACTACCCTACTTTCTCTGAAAATGTATCATACAAAGAGGGCTTTCTATTTTCGTCACTACTGACCTTCCTGAATTTGAGAATACTTGGGGGAAGATATTGTGGGTTCAAATTACTTTTTGCTGTCAATTTGCATACCTTCTGCCAACGCATACTATCACTCACTGTCCAAGCACTGTGAATCATACCTTGCAAAATGCCCCTTCAGTTTCTAATTAGCACATTCTGGCTGAGCAGCCTCAAAATTTTCACTTTATCTTTTAGGAAACAGGTTAATGTTAGTAAGACTGTATCTGGGGAACAGAGCTGCAAGAAAGGGCCTCCACTTTGCCAGCTGCTGAGTAACATGACCTTAAGAGGGAAATAAATTGTTGTTATAGTTTCTGTGATGATTTGGTTGTTTTGGGCTAACCAAAGTGTAATTTATTACACTAAGTATAATTTATAGTTTTACTTTGATGTGATGTTTCTTGTTCCTTCCCTACAGAAGTTCACTGTACTGTTCAGGCCATCTTCTTCCCACTAGGTATTTCCTACAATTCCTTCCATTGTCATTCATGTTTTGCTGTTGCCAGCGATGGTTCCCTACAGCTTCAAAACATGGGCTTGGCTTTTAGGACTTCAGTCTGAGCCCATTATACTAAGGAGTCCTTTTTCCCCTCCACTATCCCAGGCCCATGATGAAATGCAATTTGCATTGAAGGACAATATCTGAAGTAAACATTCCCCACTGAGTATTTTCAAAGAGGCTTGGATGTACTCCTTGAAAGACATCAGTGGTTGCTCCAGGGCTTTCCAGTCGGTCCTCTGGAACTGATCTACACACACAACAACATGGCCCAGAAACATGGGATTAATTGAACATGTTGGTTTCCATATGCCCACAACACAAAGGGACCCAGTGTCTGTCATATGCATGATGATCCATGTATTAAGCTCCTGTCATTACAGACACAAGCTATTTACTCCAGTGTCACTCTGAGGCTCCAGCAGCTGCTCAATTTCCTTTTGGGCAGGCCTGTCTATTGCTTTCCACTGCTATTTCATCTCCAGTCCTGCCCATGGGAGGGATGAGTAAGTGATGGGGAGGAGGTGGGCAGCGATGGGTCTGACAGAGGCATGTTTATGCTGGACTTTCATGTTGTTCCTCTGTATCCAACAGAGAACAGTCCATCTCCCCTGTGCAGTGCAAGCTGCATAAAGCATCTCTGTGTGTTCGAGGGAAAGGCTGAGTTGTGCTGATATTCCAACTGGTTCATCATGTGCAATTGGGAGGCTCTGATGTACTCATTCCTTTCTACCACCCTCACTGACTCAGATCTTCTGCCTGCCTGTGATGGGATTGAGCAGTCTTGGCTCAGCTCAGACACAGAAACCCGTATGCAGGCCTGAGTCTCTTCTCCTTTTATTAGTACTTCAGCACCTCCAAGGTATTGTCCATGTTATGACAGAGCACAAGCTTCAAATCTGAAGAAATTCCTCTGTGTTATTTATGTCCTCTCAGCACGGCTAGGAAAATTGCTTCTTGTGGCACCCACTGGGATCCGAGAAGGGAAAAAAGAGTGGTGCTGACACCCACTTTCCCAGATACACAAAGAATGATTAAAACACTCTGTCCCCAACTTTTTCATGTTTTTAAACTGTGGAAATGTAATTTTTTTCCCCAGAGAAAACTTTTCACATGGGATTTTTTTGCAAGTTTACACATTTCGTTTTGGCTTTGCCACACTGTTCATTTGTGGTTGTTGTGTATTAATGAAAAATCTACAAAGATAAAAATTAGCGTTCTTTGAAACATTTGGATTCTCCTGTTCAAAGAGCTCTTCATTTTGAATTTTCTGTCCTGTCTTATGCTTTAAAGTGCTCAAGAGTGACACAAGTCTATTTCAGAAGACATAAAATATTTCATTGATATTAAGTGTGTCTTCCCATGTTTTGCACAGAAACTGGCATGTAGTTCTTCTTCTTTCCTCTATTGTTTTTTCTTTGTGTCAGAATCTCCAGGAAATAAGAAAATCCCCAGAATACTCCAGAGCCTTTGCTGCTGACACACACATTTACTTGATTGCAGTGCATTTCAAGATCCTACTGAAAACTGTCTCTTTTCTGAACACTTAGTGGATGCACTCCAGCCCACATCATGGCTGCTTACCCATCTCTTCCACCCCAAATCACCATTATCTGGCCTCTCTTTTATTGCTGTTACTACACTGAAAGGGAGCTGCCCAAATGACAGGTTTTCGGTTCTTCCTCCACATTGCTTTGCTTGGAGTTCTGTTCCAGCAGGGCTGCCACTGGAAAGAGTTCCTAGTCCCTTTGGTTCCTAGTCTTTACATGCAATGGAGGCTGGAAAGTATCCTGTATCATGTTCAGCAGAGTGTGGGATAATAAGGAGATGAAACCAGTCACTTCTGGTCACAAGGGATAGTCTGATTTGCCAGAAACAACCAGCTTAGACGGGATTCCCATTCCAAACTGGATGTGATGACTCAGAAAATGGAGTAGATAATGAGCTGTTTGTGATCAGATCCTGTTTGTTTACTTTGCTGCAGAGCTGTGAGTGGCCTGTTCATGAAAGGTGTCCTGGACTCTGGCCTTGTAGAGGAAAGCTACCTGAGATAAGAGAGCAGAACCCAAACCTCCACGTCTGCAAAGGAAAACACCATTTTCCTGCAAAGGCCACCTGACAGCTGCCCATCCCACGAGGCCACACAGAGGCCACACACTCGACTGCCTGACACTCAAATGAGACTGTGTTGTTGGAACACTGCATGGAATATCCCCAAGCCCTAATACATCAACTGGTCCAACACCAAGTTTGATGAAAGGCAGAGCAGATATTTTCCTTGAAACCAGATTTCTAGCTGGAGTGAAAGAAAAAGAACATGTTTTCCCTTTCCTCCTCTGTGCTGGCATCTATCCAGACAGAAGCCAATGAAAGCTGAAAGTCATGAAGCAGTTTTGGAGAACTGAAATACTTCCTACACGAGAAGTTGAAACAGGCTACTCTGTTCTAACACAGCCTTTAAGAGTCTTCTCATCTAATTCTAGTTTGAAATACTCTTTCTTCAGGCAAATATTCAGCCTTGAATTAAACCTTCCACATGATGTAGATATCCTTTCCTTTAAATTAGTCGCTATTTTCTCCTTATTACACCTTGTTATACTTGTGGCATGTTGACTGAAAAATCCTCCACTACCATGTTAGCATATGGAGTTTATTGCCACAAAATATGAGAAAGGACAAGCACTTAGCAGGGTTCATCCTTGGGAAACGACATGTCTTCCCAAATTTCTTTGTCTCCAATGGTATATTCCAGGGAATTCTTCCATGGAGGGACATAGTTAATTTCCTTCAAAGGCTGGAGTCAGGGTAGTTTTTCAGAGGCTAACTCTACCAAAAGAATGTGTTACATTGCTTTAAAGAAGGGAAGGGGAATTCCCTTTTATGAAAAGAAAATTAAATTTGCAGACCTCAGAGTTTTGACATTGTGAGATTCTGAAGAAATATTTAGGGAATTTTGCTCTTGAGATATTGAGGAAAA